>NC_044308.2:122744066-123044360 GCF_007474595.2 Lynx canadensis
AAAGTTTGAAGAACTACTTAAAGCAATTTTTATTCTAGATGCTGGTAATGCAGTGCTGAGCAAGATCAACATTGGCCCTATCCTTAAGAAGTTTGCATTTTATTTGAATTCTTTGGGGATGTATAAATACATACATGAGTTCAGATAATGCCAAATGCAGTAAATAAAATTACACAAGATAAAGTGCCTGGAGGTGGGAGGGAGTACAGCAATAGAAAGGATCATCCTGGATTCCTTTCTTAGAAAATGATATTTGAATGTTGGACATTTGGAACTTGAATGATGAGAAGGATCGAGTCTTGGGAAGGCTTAGGGAAAGAGTATTCTGTGTAGAGGCATTAAAAAAAGTCAAGGCCTTATGAAAGGAATGTACGTGGTGTGTTTGAGGAACAGGAAAACATGAGTGTGGTTAAACCAGGGCAGGTGGGGCAGAAGGAAAAGGACTCTCCATCTCTATCTTGAACTGTCCCCTTTAGACTGACCTATAATCACAATTTTAAGTGAGTTAAGGAACTCACCTTGGGATTTAGAACCATACTCTGTTTTATTATCTATTCTCTTAGGGAGGCAAGTTCACAGGTATCTGTCATAAATGCTTGATGTCTAAGTATAGTTTCCACCATTTCCAATCCACAATTATTAAAGTAGAAGCAAGCCAGTGCTTCAGTTCAGAAATGGCTAAATCACTGTTTGAACCATGTTAAAGAAATGATGAGACCAGGACATCAGAAGTAAGAGCCGGGGCGGGGGGATAAGAAGGCCATGTATCAGATCAATAGGTCTAGACTTTGGAGCCATGTAGAGGATTTCACAGCAGTGATCTTGGATTGCTAAAGTGGGTGAAAGAGGTCAACCATTAGTAGTTTCAGTATGGATGCCTAGATGTCCCAAACTCACCAGTCGATGGGATATTGTAGATGGAAGCAATCCAAATCCTACCTTAAAAGAATCAACTCAGTTTGTTTTACGGAATTTACTGCATCTGGTCCTATATTATATGGTAATTTTATGAAGCGTTGGAAATAAGATTATTTTAAATTCCTTGTTGTTTGGGGTTGTGAAAACACCCAAGGAGAATTGCTTGAATCTAAACAAAACACCTTGAATTAATTTGATCAAGTCCTTTGTCTCAGTTGAGTAGAATTTGAGGAAATGGTTCTACCAGAATTAAGGCCAGCTCAGGGAAATTAATTTAGAGTGTCTTGCCTTGAAAGACAAGTTAGTTTTCTAGGTGGTGGTGTTTGATAACAGTGTTTCAGATGAAAGCAAAAGAATTTTGTGTTCTGTTAGGAATTACTGGAAGAGACCAAGAACAGTAGCCTATTGCAATTTCAGATAGCCAGAGGGAGAAGTCAGGCTGCATTAATGAAAGAATGTTATGTTTTTTTTTAATAAAATTGCTTTCAAAATACATGCAATAAGTAGACCAAGATGTGATGTGATATGTGTGTGTGTGTGTGTGTGTCTGTGTGTGTGTGTGTGTGTGTGTGTGTGTGTGTGTTGTGTATCTCTATCCCAGTAAATGATCTTAGAGGTTATGTAAGCCTGACTTATTACTACCATTTTAGTTGATTAAAATATAGTATTTCTTCCAAGGTACTTGGATCATACTTAAAATTATTTTTACAAGCAATGCAAATAGGTTCAGCAAAACTGGTTTGATATCTTAATTTGCTTCACATACCCATTGTTTACAGATGCTATAAAGATATATGTTAACATAGATTCTATTACAAATTCTAAGTTTGTCTCTGATTCTGAATTAATAAGTTTTATTGAAGGTAGAAGTCTGAATGTAGCATCTCTGCTAATATAATATAGGATTTTCACAAGTTAATTGGTCAGGAGAATGAAAGTAAGAGATTATATTTTGTAACGTGGGGTATTTTTTTTTCCTACCTTGTCTTACTATACGATATTACAGGAATTTTTAAAATTTAAAAAATATTTAAATCAGGATTTTTGTATCACTTTTTACTGGTGTTTCATATATTCAGTTAACATAATACCACGTGCTGGGGGCATTAAAGAAAATTATTTAATAATAAAATAGTATTTGGTGGTTCCATTTATTTTTTTTCCTTTTTCTAAGAGGATATAATGTATTCCTTTAAGCATCTTGAATCTCTTCCTTGGGAGTTGGCAGCAGCAACTGTTATAAAGGGAACATTTTTGAAATATGGGTCTTAATCACATTGAGGGCCATATCCATCAGAGTTTCCATTTTATACGGCACATTCAACTTCATTCATCTGACAGCAATGAAATAATACTACTTTAGACTTCTATGGAAGTTTTATTGAATATCATCAAATGCTTAGCAAATATTTAAAACATTTCACATATTCTTACAACTGGGAATCACACATTGAAGATTATTTCCTGGTTTGGGAACATTAATGTAATGAAAAAGTGATAAATATATCTTGACCTGACATGAAAGTAGAGTAAGATGCTAACTTTACTGAAAGGCTCGATACTTCTTATAGAACAGAATAGCAGAAATATTACTTTTTCCTTAAACTGTTTGCTAGGCCAAGGTCATATGCCTTATTCTCATGGCTAAAGCTGGTGATAAAGCTTAGACTTTTGATTTCCAAACTGTAGCATGCTGGTATCAGAGCTGATGAAGCAAGCCACTGTTCTCACTGCAAATGGATAGGACAGTAACATGTTCACTTATTTGCAGTTTTAGCAGAGGTTTCATGGGTGAGTATCAACCTCTTTTCCTCCATTTCCTGAAACATCCTGTGGTTTGGAATGTCACCATCCTTACAATCCACTTTCTCTTAGGGTGCCTGGGTGGTTCAGTCGGTTAAGCGTCCGACTTCGGCTCAGGCCGTGATCTCATGGTTTGTGGACTTGAGCCCCGTGTTGGGCTCTGTGCTGACAGCTTGGAGCCTGCTTTGGATTCTGTGTCTCCCTCTCTCTCTGTCCTTCCCTCACTCATGCTCTGTCTCTCTGTCTCTCTGTTTCTCAAAAACGAATAAACATTAAAAAAATCCACTTTCTCTTATGCTTTAGTAATACTGAGCAAAAAATAATGTGATTATCATTCACATTTATATTTGATTGTTTCATAAATAGTAGAACCATAACTTAAGCAGGTAAAATTGTTCTCTCATTCTTTGCCTTTGTTCAGGTTCCCATATGAAATTGCTGTTTTTGGAAAATAGGTTTCTAATTGCCTTGCCCTTGCAGTAGATATATATTTTAGAAAATTGTTTCTAATTCAAAAGAGGTTTTGCTTTGTCTCCTGGATGAAAAATGGTTACCAAGTTTTCCAGTTGCATATAATTATACCTGTCAAACAGCTGGTGATGGCTACCTCAAGAAGTCCACACAAGATGTTGACACAGTCAGCTTCTCTCTTTAGGTGTCTTGCCATGAAGTGGGTGATCCTTCCAGATTCCAGGTGCTACTCCTTAGCTGGATGTTTTACTTTATAAGGCAGTAGCCCTTCATGAAAAAGCTGTAATTACACAGCATTCAGGTATTTCATCATTAAGCTAACAACCAAATACAAGATAGCACATGGCATGAGAATTTGAAACTAAGCTCAATAGGAATGAGGCTATAGCTTAGTCTTTGTTCCCCACTTTCTATTTGTTTTGGACGAGTCCTGTCTATGGCTTGATGTGTGACAGTGGCAATACCAGCCTACCTCAGAGGAGAAAAGAGGATGATGAGAGCGGTAATGAAAGCCCTTCAAGCAAAGGCAAGCACTACTCTAAGCAAAAGTCATCTCTTTTGACTTCCCCCACCCCCCATTTTTGAAATCTAATTGATCTCGGATGTGGTTTAAATAATATGATGTCAATTGCTAGGATCAGAGGAAACTGAATATTCTTATCAGTATCCTCATGACTCGGTGATTGTAGCTTTTTAGAGGACTAAATTTGTTATGTGGAACTCTGAAAAGGAGCCCACGTGTTATTTGGAAACTGTTGATTCTGTTGAGCACTATTAGGCGCTGTGTAAGATATAAGAGTTGTTGAGTCCTGGCCAATGGAGTGTATAATCTCCTTTCACTTGTCAAATAGGTCCCTGGGAAAGAGATGAAAATTTTACCTGTGAAAGTTGTAACCAAGGGGTTTGAGATGAATCTCTGTGAGACTGATGCCCATGGCACCCTCACCCAAACCCTGTGAAAGCTGATACGTCCCTTCTTGTTTCTGCAAAGTTCTCCTAGTTCTGTTGCTTTGTAAACAAAATGGTTTATTTTCATGCTCTTGGACAAATTCTGTAATTAGGACACTACACATTGTTCAGTGCTCTATTTTATTTTTCATTTTTGTCTAAGACCTCATGTCTTAGGTGGCTTCTTCCTTTGGAAGTTCCTGGAGCTCATCTTGGTAACCCATAAATATCAGGAAGCCTCCAAGATTTCTAGTCTTGTGAAGTTTACAAAACATTAATTTCCATGGCCTCTTACTCTATCTAGGGGGATCATCGTGTGTCCATCTACTCTTTAGGCATGGCGAGATGGACCGTCCTTGGACTAAACATTTGGCTCTGCTTCGTGTATAATTCTTTTCACTTCCTGCTTTTCTTAGAGTGTTTCAGTAAGAAAAGCATCAAAGCAACCTGGCCAAGAGGAGAAATCTTGGGTCAGGAAAACTTAGAGACATATTTGGAGAGAACATTTGATAACAATTAGAAGATTTTGATTTATCAGGGTAGAAGAAAGCTATTTTCTGTAGTTAGAGTTGTAAGAAGTGACCTTCAGAATCTGAAAAAAAAAATCTCAACAGTTGAAGCCCTACTGTGTTCCAGGCACTATGGTCAACAGTTTATGTTCATTTTCTCATTCAGTCCTCTCAGTAGCCCTACCAAGGAGGTATTATTATTATTATTATTATTATTATTATTAGTCTTTCAGGTGAGGACATAAATGTATTCAATAATACTCATACAGTGTTTATTGAGTACCCATGTGTCTAACTGCTGAAAATATAGCTGCAGACAAGACAGCTTATGTTTTAGAGACAGAGACAGACAAGTAGCAAATTAACAAATAAGTAGCATAATCTTCCTGGGGCAGTGTGTCATGAAGAAAGGAAGGCTAGGTAAGCAGGGAATCAGGGTAAGAGGATGGTCAGGAAGGCCTCCCTAGCAGGGGCCATGGAGCTGAGAGCTGAGAAATGTAGGAGGCCACCCTGCAGGGGTCTTAGGAGAAGCAGTGCAGGCAGAGGGTCTTGTCAGTGCAAAGGTGCGTCTGCAGGACAGAAAGAAAACATATGTGGCCTGGAGAGGGGACAGTGGGTGGGGAGTGGTAAGAAGAGAGACAGGGGCCAGAAAGTGTCTTGCCAGTTAAGGCAAGGAGTTTGGATCTTGTTTAAAGAGCAGTAGGGAGCTTTGGGGATGTTTCAGATAGATGAGTGATGTGGTTCAAGTTATGTATTCCAACATTCCCTGAAAAGGATGAGTAGTTTGTTCAAGGTGAGACAGGTAAAAAGAGGAAAGAGGGAGGGAGTTAAATTGCTCCCCTGGGACTTAAACCTGGTCCCTCTGCCTTCAGACCTCTTCCCAGCATGCTGTACAGTTTAACTTGATCACCAGTATCAAGAGACTGGAAAGGAAGAATGTAGACAGTGGTAAGAGAGGAAAACCACAGTGTACACATTAGAGCCAAAGGTTCAATTATTTTAGGAAAATTAAACAGGGAAGTTAGTGCCAACTTCTGGGAATCTGGGATACGGCTTGCCTTTGAGTGGCCGGCTTGTGTGTCTTATAATGTCAGTCTTCAGCCCCCTGTAAACCGGGTCACAGTGAGGAGGTTCCTGTTTAGATGCTGAGAAGAGCAAAGCTTACTGAGTCCTTGTGCTCAAGGAGGGCTAGTTGGTTTGGGTTCGCTGAAACTCTGTTGCTGAATTTTCTCTTCCTTCTTGCTCATAACCTGACTGTCTAGCCATTCCTGTGCCCCTCCCCCCCCCCAACACATGCTAAATGCAGAAAGCAGCAAGTTTTGGAAGGTTAAGGAGCAAGTTGTACTAGTCACACTTTTCCCTGCCCTGCTAAATCAAGAACTGCATACGGCATGTGGTGGGGAAAAAAAGAGAATGCTCCTTAAGAATTTTTTTTGTGTTGCAGCCTCCAGTCCTCCTCCCCCCTCTCTCCCCCCCACCCCCAGTCCATCTGTGAAGCCTGAATTCGTATACAGGCTATCTGTCTACAGACGCCCCAGCCTTAATCACGTTCCCGTATTGTGTATCGCTCCCAAATCTATCTACTTATGTCAGTTGTTTACCAGTTCCCTTTGCCTGTCTGCTCTTTATCATATTATTGATCAGTCAACCCTGGGAGGTTCAGGTTGGGGAAGAGAGAGAGTGGGCCTGGAGAAGGAAAGCAGGAGTGGAGACTAGCGGGGGGTGGGGGGGGGCACCATCAGTAAAGATGTTTCCAAAAATAGCTCAGCCAGGCTGATGATAGCTCTGCTTGCGGCCGCCCTTATGGAATTTACGCACTTCACTAAGATTCTCTGCTAAAATGTATTCTGCCAGCTGCTCCTGCAGTTGGTGGTAGCTAGCGGTGTTGGTGGTGGCAGTGGGCCGGCCACACCTTCAGAGAAGAAATTGGAACCAATAGGGTTGGGGCAGGATGGGCTGCCACACAGAGAGAGGAGATTTGTCAGGGCCTGTTAGAACTCTTCCAGGTGTGAGGCATCTGTGTTCTTTTTAAGGTATAATCTGGGCACTTGGCATCCAGCGTTTTGTTGTTGTTGTTGTTTCCTCCTAATCCTTTGTAATGATGTGAAGGGATGAGTGATGAGAAATGGTAGTGTTTCGCACCCACTGGCTGTCTGTTATTTTGTGGTTGTTGCTACAGTGTATTGTATACATAGAGTTTTTTTCTCTTTTGCCTCTCCTGTTGGGGATTCAGTTACACAAACCTCTCAGCCTTATAATAACACTTTGGTCTCAGCCAGGACCTTCATTTATGGAAGGACCTCTACAAAGTTGCCGGATCTAATAACGTAGCAAACCTAAGTGCAACTTTTATAAAGGGCACTGCCACTCAAATATGCTAAGCCTGTGCCATGTAGAAAATGCAGTGTTTCTCACTTTGATCTGATCTAGTCATATGACCCCTTCTCAGAATGAAATGATCTTGCACAGGCTGTCAGAATTTTGTAATCAAGTCTCCTCCAGCCACTCTACTTTTTATTCCTTTTTTTTTTTTTGCATCTAGTTTTCTCCGGAAACAATGTGGGGGTGTCCTTGTAATTTGGCACATTTGTGGTCTTGCTCTGACAGGCAGCTCACACTGAACCAGTTTTTAAGATCTCTTGCAAAATTTGTCTACTTCATCCCAAATCCCTAAGTATTAAACTTGTATACTCTGGAGAAAGTTAAGATGTTTAAATTTTCCAGACCAGGGAATCTTAGGAAACCAGCCAGAAACAATATAAAAGGGAAAAAGGAAAGAGGATGTTACCTATTCTCTTTTCTGTCATGATGTGTGTGTGTGTGTGTGGGGGGGGGTGGGGGGTGGTGGGTACTGGGGAGAATAACAACTGTCTCCTTACAGATTTCAGCTTCTGTTGCTGCCCTGAGTATAAATATTGTTATTCAGACAGGCTTTTGCCTACTTCGTGGTAGGCTATTCAGTGAGCTATGAGATATGGAGAACCTAAGTGAGGGGCTGGCCAAAATGCGTTTTCCAGGTTCAGAACATGTATTTCACTAGGTCAAGTTTCCACTGAGCATCTGCATTTTTTATAAGTATGCTCAGTAATTCTGATGTAGGTTATACGGGGATCTCAACTCCAGAAATCTTAGTCTAAAGTTTGGTAGAATTTTTTTCACAAGTGAGTGCTATAATTTGGAACTCTTAAGAGGAAACTGAAGGAAAATAAAGCTGGTGTTGTCTTTGTTTTCTGTGATAGCTTAGCACTGTCCAGTTATAGCGTATTTCATGACATGTATTTTGTTTCCTTTTGTTTTAAATTGTTGCACAGTTACTGCCTTTTTATGTATAATCCATGTTGAAGCGTGAATGGAACAATTTACATTAGTAGAAAGACAGCATTGGTGAAAAGTGGGGGAAAATAGACTAGGACAGAGGAACACTTGGGCTGAAGTCCTACAGTGTATCAGGGACCGCCATTTCCTTACTGCAATCCAGATTAGATCTACATTTCTTCTCTTAATGCAGCAGAAAGGGGTATTGAACCTTAGAGTGTCCATGGGGTGTATTTAGCTACTCCCTCCCTACCATCTGTCTTGCTTCCTGATATCTGTGTTCAAGTTCACTTAACCTACATCGCCACCTACTGTCCACCCCCACCTCTAGCTAAGGAACTTTTGCTTGGGGGTGGGTGGAGATGAGGTAAGAGAGGCCACATCATGAATGCAAAGGGAGATTGGACTCCTGTTTTGGATGCTTTATTTGCATTGGTTTTTGCAGAGTTACAGCATTTCTATCATTATTTCTAAGGTCTCCCTTTATTTCAATCCAGAAGCAAATTACCTTGGGTTAGAAATAGCAGCCAAGTTCTGATTAAAATGAAAACAAACCTCTCTCCCCTTCATATCTAATGCTCTCTTTGTTGGCTTTAAAATTTTTGTTGATTTGGGGATTTAACGTTAGCTCCAACTGTGAATAGTGGCCACTGTGGGCCCTTTGAGTGCTCCTGGCAGTTGTCTAGCTAATGTATAGAAGGAAACCTGAAAATGCTTTCCTTCAGTCCTTTGTTTATTTATTTTGGTATTTTTTTTTTTCTCTCCTTGAGGATATTTTCTACTCGAACTGAATGAGAAATACTCTCATGGAGCACCCTTCTCTTATTTTGTTAGAAAGACCAAGTGTCCTTTGGGAAATACCTTCTGGTATTTGTTGGTGCCTTGCTCCTGTCCTTGGCTTCTCTAGAACTGGAGGTAGAAGTCACCCTGTGGGTTTCTCTGGTCTCATTCTTTGTTCCCTTCCATGAATTTGTTCTTCATGTAATTTCATATTGAAATACATCAGTTATCCAAACTTCCATTTTTAACGAAGACAACAAACAATGTTGTGATATCACAGGATAGTGTTGCTTTTACGATTTTAGAGTTAGGTCAGGCAGCATATTTTCAAGTTGATTTCTTGGAACTTAAGACTGAATATCTGTATCAGAAGCCTAGGGAAGGCTAGGGGTGCCTAGGTGGCTCAGTCGGTTAAGCGTCTCAGTTTCAGCTTAGGTCATGATCTCACAGTTTCATGAGTTCGAGCCCTGCATTGGGCTCTGTGCTGACAGCACAGAGCCTACTTAGGATGCTCTCTCTTCCACTGTCTCTGCCATTCTCCTGCTCATCCTATGTTTGTCTCTCTCAAAATAAATAAACTTAAAAAATATTAAAAAAAAATAGGAGTCCAGAAAAGGTTAAATAGAGTTTTCATGGAATGATATTAGGTATAGAATGATTTTTAGGTATTGGTTGGATGATTGAGTATGTGATGTTTGGTATCCGATAGTCATTCTGTTCATTTTTGAGCAGGTTGTTGTTGTTAATTCTTTCTTTCTTAGATGTTTCTGTAGCTAAAGAGCTCTGTTCCAGTATTTCAGTCTTGATTTATAGCCTGTTATTCTTTGTTGAGAAAGATAGAAGGACTATAACTGCCAGAGTGAGAATGATGGGTAAGTCATTGTTGAAGGGAAAAGACCACTTCTGTGCTCGCAACTCCCCTTGATGTTTCCATCTGTGGGACACTGGTTGCTCTGGTCAGCGTAAGGCATTCACTTGCTTGTCCATACAGGAAGGGGAATGTCTGCTTCTTATGTGTATTTCTCTCCAGCCCCTCCTGTGCAGGTATAGCTTAATTCAGTAAAACCTATTTCTCTGAGGCTAGAGGTATCCCAAATTAAAGGAAGTCTCCATCCCACACTTCCCTACCACAGCCCTGTGGTAGTGCTCTTATAGTGAAGGGTCTGGAAACCCACAGCTTGTTACCTCTAGAAATTGAATTGACCTGTGAATTGCTCTTTTTTTTCCTGGAAAGAGTTATCACAGTTCCCAAACCTGTAGCCTGACACTTGGAATAGAAGGGTTGTGTTTTTTAGAAATACTCACTTAACCCAGTTATTCCCAGACCTGACTCATCATGAAAAACACCTGAAGCATTTGGGGAGGCGAGAAAAGATTCTTGGGATCCAGACATGTTACTTTTCATAAATGCCTCCAGGAGAGCTTGGCAGTCAGTCTGCATTAGGACTACAGTCTCATCAAATCCCAATAGTTTTTACAGGAGGAGAATAAAGGAAAGTTTGTCTGTCTTGGCTGGAGGGTTGAAGTCTAAACCCTGTCTCTGCTTTTGGGACCCCCTAACCACATGCCAGTTTTGAGGATACCTTCTTTTAAGTGGGTGCTTTCATCTAATGTGGCATTGTGGCCAAAAGTTGTCCATGCACAGACAGCCAGATCTACATGGGAAAAAGCCTTGGAGAAACAGCTACTAGAGGGGAGGAGGATGAGGGGGAGAAGGAAGAGGAAGGGGGGGGAGGGGGGACATGGAAGAGGAGGGGAAGAAGGAGGAGGAAGAGGATAGGGAGGGAGGAGGTGGAGGAGGAAGAGTCGTGGGCACTAGACATTTGATGGTGAGTAGATACCGTCTCTTCCTTCATGTAGCTTACTAGTTAAGGTAGAGGCAGATACTAGACAAGTAAATGTACTAGTGCAAATTTAAAAACTTAACTAGGTAAGTGCCATGAAGGGAGATATCAGTGTGCAAAGGTGTAGGACTAGAAGACCTGTTCTGTTCTGGGTGGCTGTGGGGTGTCAAGGAAGGTTTTCCTTAGTAAGTGGCATTTGAGCTGATCTTAGAATTATGGGTAGGAGTTAAGTAGGCTGAAAAGGAGAGATGTGCAGGGCACCTTTAAAGAACTTAAAGTGAATGTGGCCTAAGCAAAATGAGGGGTGAATAGAGTGGCAGCAGAGGAAGGCGGGAAGGGGAGGAAGTTCAGATAATGCAGCCTATAGTCAGGTTTTTTTTTTTTTTTAAGTTAATGTATTTGAGAGAGAGAGAGAGAGAGAGAGAATATGAGTGGGGGAGGAGTAGAGAGAGGGAGAGAATCCCAAGCAGGCTCAGCACTGTCAGCGCAGGACCTGACTGGGGGCTCAAACTCACGAAACTCAAGATCATGACCCTAGCCGAAACTGGATGCTCAACTGCCTGAGCCACCCAGGCGCCCCTGTAGTCAGTTATGATAAGGATTTCTTTCTTTATCTGAAAGGCAACTGAGCTCCTGTCCTTTCACCTTGATCGAACCAGGTCCTCAGCCTCTTCACCTTTTCTCCTTGTCATCTGTCTATACGGGTCACCTGAGCCTTCCCAGTGATCGTATTAACATCTGGAGTGAAGGAGATACAGACAAGTAGTGGGCGCGAACTCCCTGGAGGGCTATGCGCCTGCTCAGGGCTGGCTGTGCAGACTACTCTTTGACTCAGCAAAGCGAAGCAAGTGACAAGTGTCTTCTCTGCAAGCCAGCCACATGGCTTTACTCACTCTCATGCTCACTGCTCTCCCTGTCCACCTTTTTCTCCCCCGCCTTTACCCTATCCAAGGTAGGCAGACCAGCCTGTCACTTGGCCACTAATTTGCCTAGCTTGCATATCTTAGGATGTTGGAGGGTCCACAAGAATGAAAAGAGACTGCTACATCTGCAGGTGTAGCCACTAACCAGCCAGCTCCCACTTCTCTCTAAGATGTGCAAATAGTCTGAGTGTTTTTCTGCACCAGTACTCCAATAAGGAAAATTTGTATAAAGACTAATTGTTTTTATGCTTCCTTTATAGAACATGAACACATTTGAGTTTTTGTTACTTATTCTGGAACATTATTGCAAGGCTCAGGAATATCAGCTTTATAGGTTTGTTTCTCTTTTCTCAGAATAGGCTTGAAACCATTAGAGAGCAGAATGCCTACCTATATGCTTTCTCCAGGGACACTTTTCAAAATATCTGTCTTTTTTCTAACAGAGCTATTGAGTAGAGAGAAGTAAGTGTGGATGGACATTAAAGGATTATCATGCAGATGGTTTTATGATCCTCACTGTCATTGCCATTGTCAAAGAGACATTTATTAAATGCCAAATGCTGTTTAGTATTGCTCTAAGTTCTGTCATATAAAGAGTATTACAAAGTCATAGTCTTTGTCCTGGGGAAATTTCAGTCTGGGAGACAGCCTTAATTTATAAACATTTGAAAGGGCATAAAGGTAACCATTTTCAAAACAAGAGATTGCAAGAGAATGGATTAATATACAAGTGTATTTAAGGTATTTATAATTTAAAGGTCAGAACAAATCTGGGAAGGTGTTGTATTAGTCAGAATAGGTCTGGTTGGGCTATGGTAACAAACTCCATACTTCCTTCCGCTTACATCTCATTAGCCTATAGGCAAGCCACATGATGGTACATAACTCCAAGGGAGAAGGAAGTGCAGTCCTACCATGTGCCCCGCAGGAGGAGAGCCAGAACATTGCTATAACCGCAACTTTTTTAAAATCAAATTTAATAATTATTCTAGCCACAGCAATTGATCAATCTACCAATTGATGATAGTAACACTATTATACTTACGTAATGGAACACTTACTATGTAACAAATGCTTTGTTAAATAGTTCACATTATACATTTAATTCTTTATCAACCTATGAAGTAGATTCTATTATTATCTCTATTTTCCACTTGATAAAATGAAAACCAGGAGCTTTTAAGTAACCTGAGGTCACACAGCTTATATTTAGCAAAACTGGTATTTCTCCTAACTTAAGAGTCTGAGCAGTTCCCCAAGATTCCTGTTATACAATTGAAGTCTTGACTATTTTTTGCATAGAGCTGGAAAGAATAGAATGATTTCTGACTTGGTCATTTAGAATGGCTAAAAAGTGTCTCTACTTTGCTAAAAACCATCTCTGGCTTTGTTGATCTTCAGAACCAAATGGGTTCTCTTTCCTTTTGTAAAATATTCCTCAGCTGTTCTCTGCTTAGCTTTTTGTTTTTTGTTATTGTTATTAACTAACAATAAGATCATTCTTTCCTTTCGCATGAGTTGCTGGCACTCCTTGAGAATTGACCTCACAGGCTCTTTCGTGTCTTTGTGGCACCATCTTGGATTACAAGGACTTAGAACATTTTATGAACATGTCCACGGAAGTACTGTTAGGAAAGGCTTATAGTTCAAGGATTTTTAAAGAAAACTTGGACACTTTTAAAAAATGCATTTGTAACCGTTTCTCCAAATCACTTTTTTCAGTGTTTTAGTTTTCTTCCATTTGTGAATTAAATCTCTCCCTCCTTTTTTCAGAACATTTTATTAGTTCACTATTTTTGTTTTCCATTGTATCTCCAGTGCCTAGCAAAATGCCTGGCATGTATTATTTGCACAGATATTTCTTTGAAGTGAATGAATAAGTAATTGAACTGGTGGATTTCATGTTCAGACTCCAGGTTCTTCTTCAACTGTTCTACTCTACTTATCTCTGTCACCAAGGCTTTGACAAATAATGCTGCACTAGCCACTCTATGACTCTTAATTACTCGGTTTCTTGCTAGCTGTGTGATTGCAGTGAGTTTTGTAACCTATTTTCTCACCTGTAAAATGGGGATAATGATAAACTCTATCTCTTAGGTCTGTATTTAGCATTAAGTAATTTCATGCTGCAAAGTACTTAGAATATTGCCTGACATAAAGAAAGTACAACCATGATTTCTTTATCCTTTGTGTTGGGAATTAAAGTTTTCCTTCAAATTTCATTTAATTTTTTTTCCTGAATTATACCTAAAATTTCATGAGCTTCCTATAAGAATTCATCCCAGGGAGTTGAGCTGTATTATTACCATAGAGGTAGTTGTTTACTCCCTTTAATCTGATCATTTATAGTCTGTTCTGGTCATTGTCCTGGAGAGCGATATTTTGGTAAGATGTTCATTCTTTTTGGTTTAAATATTTGATATTGAGATACAATGGGACTTGATTATGTTGGCTCTATGCATAGCAACATATTCATGCATTGATTTGTTCTTTTATTCATTCAACAAATATTTATTGAGAAACAGAAACATAATTATAGAGACTCTTAGAGCTAGAAAGAATCTTAAAATCTTTTTAAGCCAAATCTACCCACACTCCTACACATTTAATGCTAAGAATATAAAAAGATCAGTGTCAAAATTAACTCAGTGGGAGCAGCCAGTGAAGGGACATTTTCATTTATCTTCTGTCTGTTCTTAAGTAATCCCATTCACCTCTGTAAAGAAGGGAGACACTGCTATGAAATCAGGATCTTCTGCTCTTACTGATTTTCTTTAGAATTAATTGAAACATTTTGGATCAAATATCAAGAATAATAATTCATATATAGTCTAAGAATCTAGATTTTAAGTCTGTTAGGGCTGATCCTATGTTTTTCTTGACCTAAGAAAAGTGTAGAGCAGTATCATGTTCTGCGTCCTGCAACCTGGCAATCTCAGGTCAGAAAACTTGAATGGTTTTGCAGCAAGGATGCCAGGAGACCTGTGGCTGCCATGCAAATTACTATGAACTGGGTGGCTTATAAGAACACATATTTATTCTTTCACATTTCTGGGGGCCATAAGGCTGAAGTCAGGTACTGACAAGGTCATGCTCCCCACAAAGCAGTGGAGTTTCCATTCCTTGCTTCTTCCGGCTTCTGGTGGCTGGCAGCATCCTTTGGCTTATGGCTGCATCAACTCCTGTCTCTGCCTCCACCTTCACACAGCCTTCGACACTGTGTGTGTCTGTTCCTCTTTGTCTCTCATGTAAATGGATACATATAATTGCATTTGGAACTCGGCCAATCCAGGATAAATTCCTCCTCTCAAGATGCTTAACCTAATTACATTAAAAATATGTAAAGTGATACTCTTCTGTCATATAAGTTGATATTTACAGGCTGTGGGGATTAGAATGTGGATATCTTTTTGCGGGTGGCCATTCTATTCACTATACTTGGGTTCCAGTCCTTGTTTTATTTTTTAAAGTGTGTGTGTGTGTGTGTGTGTGTGTGTGTGTGTGAGAGAGAGAGAGAGAGAGAGAGAGAGAGAGCGCGCGCGCACACGTGAGCAGGGGAGGGGCAGAGAGAGGGAGACAGAGAATCCCAAGCAAGCTTCAAGCTATTAGCACAGAGCACTGAGACTCAGGTCTTGGACTCACAAACTATGAGACCATGACCTGATGACCTGACCCAAAATCAAGAGCTGGAAGCTTAACTGATGGAGTCACCCAAGAGCCCCAGTCCTTGATTTTTGACTCACTGTTGGGCAAGTTATCCTATCTAAAATTCAGCTTTTTCATCTGTAAAATGAGAATAACAATGCCCAATTTACATTGTTATAATGAGAAATAAAAGAGGTAAAATATATATGATGTTACCCAACTCATTTCTTATCAGAAGTAGTTGCCATGGTTCCAGGCACTCAGAGGCTAGAGCAGATTTTAAACTACTTAACTTAAAAGAAAAGGGTAAGCCTGCCTATATTTGCTCAAGAATTTGTTAAAGATTTATGATTTGGTTGAAGAAATATTATTGAGCAACCACAAGATGGTTTTATATTCAGATAACCATTATATGTTGGCCATGCCTCATTTACTAATAATTTCTTTCTCTCTGCTTTCTGCTGCTTCCTACCTGCTAGCATCTTTTGTTAACATATTACTATGTAATGCCAGATTCTTTAAATAATAATGAGTGATAGTTGGAGTAATGAACCATTGATGTCTTGTTGCCACAAGGCTGCAAAAAAATCAGTTGCAACTATCTTTGCTGAGTGAAAGTAAAAGTAGTATAGAATTTATCACCTACGTTTTATAGAATTCTTCTTTGAGTTATGTACTTCAAGATTCATATTCCAGATTCTTTCTTAACTAAACTATAATTTTTATCTCTGGAAGTAAAAACACTCATCAAAAAAATATTACTACAAATGTAATATCCAAGTTTTGTCCTAATACGTGGTATAGATTTGAGTTGTTAGTGATTTGGAATAGCTCTGTCTCTCTGAATTAGGAATAACTCAAGAAGTGTTGCCAACATTCACAGATATGAATAGCATAATTAAAGTCAAGGTGCTTTTAAAAATTTAACCTTTTTCTTATTGGCATTACTTTTTTAATTTTTAAATTTTAATTCCAGGATAGTTAATGTAACAGTATTATATTAGTTTCAGGTGTACAATATAGTGATTCAGCAGTTCTGTACATTACTCAGTGCTCATCATGATAAGTGTACTCTTAATCCCCTTCAATTATGTCACCTGTCCTTCCCATACACTCCCCTTTGGTAACTATCAACTTGTCCTTTATAGTAAAGAGTCTGTTTCATTGGTTTGTCTCTTTTTTTCTAAATTCATTCATTTTGTTTCTTAAATTCCACCTATGAATGAAATCATGTGGTATTTGTCTTTCTCTGTTTCTCTTATTATACTCTCTAGACCCATCCATGTTGTGTGTGTATATATGTGTGGGTATGTATGTTGATATGTATACATATATGTTGATATTATATATGAGATCTTCTCTATCCATTCATCTATCGATGGACACTTTGCTTCCAAAATTTGGCTATTGTAAATAATGTTGCAATAAACATAAGGATGCATTTACCTTTTTGAATTAGTGTTTTTATCTTCTTTGGGTGAATTCCCAGTAGTGGAATGACTGGGTCATATGGTAATTTTGTTTGTAATTTTTTTGTGGAATCTCCATACTGTTTTCCACAGTGGCTGTACCAGTTTGCATTCCAACCAACAGTGCAAGAGGGTTCCACATCCATTTTCACTACATCCTCACCAACATTTATTGTTTCTTGAGGTGTTGATTTTAGCCATTCTGATAGGTGTGAGGTGATACCTTTTGTGGTTTTGATTTGCATTTCTCTGATGTTGACTGATGTGCAGTGTTTCATGTGTCTGTTGGCCATCAGAATGTTTTCTTTGGAGAAATGTCTGATCATGTCTTCTGCCCATTTTCAAATGGGATTATTTAGGGTTTTTTTTTTTTTTTTGGTGTTGAGTTTTATCAGTTCTTTATATATTTTGGATACTAACCTGTTATCAGATATGTTGTTTGCAAATATCTTCTCCCATTCAGTAGGTTGTCTTTTGGTTTGCTGGTTGCTTCCTTTGCTATGAAGAAGCTTTGTATTTGATGGCAGTCCCAATAGTTCATTTTTGCTTTTGTTTCACTTGCCTCAGGAGGCATATCTAGAAAAATGTTGCTGTGGCCAATGTCAGAGAAATTACTGCCTGTGTTCTCTTCTAGGATTTTTTAAATTAACATTTTAATGTTTTCCCCTGTAAATTAATATAGTTGATAATTTTAACTTTTGCAGAGTCACACTTTTTCTGTATCTTCTTGTTTCATTTTCTCTTTTTCCAACTCATATACTTTCCCCCCCCACCCCTGTCTTTTGCTCCTTCTTCTTGCTTATGGGAAGATTGTTGACCGTGAATGTGTAGTAGATTTCATTCAGTGAACTATAAAGTTGATGTGTATGTGACAATTAGAATAGGCAGGAGGCAGAGTAACGAGATGTGTTGCTGTCTAGGTGTCTCCCAGCTCTAACATTCCATGAACTTACACACTTCCAAATATTAACTCCTAAATTTAAAAACTCACACTCTATACCTTCTATCACTCTCCTGTCTCCTTTCTTCCATCTAAAAACCATTATTATTTTATGTCTTCCTTTTCTGGCTTACTTTAGGTTGTTAAAAGGAAAATAATAAAGATATTAAAGCTAGATTTTCCAGGAGAGTATGAGCATGTTGGGTGTGTGTGTGCGTGTGTGCTTTTCTGTGCACACACACACATAAATAACTGAGATTTTTGTTTTCACTCAACCAACCCTTCAGAGGCCTTCAGAGTTTCCAGGTAAGTTTATTTCTTTAAAACATGACTGCTTTCTTTCATACAGTCATTTTACATCTACCAAGAAATGACTACAAGAACATCTGCTTTAGTACTCATAAACATCTTATCTGCTCATCGTTTCCATTCTTTTATAACCCCTCTTCCAAATCACATCCAAAATGGTGAAAAACAAAAACAAAAACAAAACACATACACACAAAAAACAAAGCTAGTATGATTTTAGATGCCAGTTGTGTCCTCTCTATGAATGTTTTCCATATTTTAAATGGCTGGGGAATTATCTTGCCTCTACCCACAGTAATTTAGAATGAGAAGAATCAGATAAGGGTCGTTTCCTCCATCTCCTGGGATTTCACAAGCTCTGTTTTCTTTTATACCTGATCAGGTCTGCCAGTAGCGAAGCTGTACAATGTAGTGGAGAAGTGCATACGGTTAATTATGACAATTACAATCAGTTCTTTACAATCTCTGCTGCTGTTATGGGATTTAAATACCATAATGTATGTCAAAAGGACAAAATAATGTTGCTGTGTTTTCTGCTTACAGCTGCTTTTATGACTGGGTTTTGCTCATAAACAGGTGGTTATAAGCTGCAATCCTTCCATGAATTCATTTATCTTACCTATCTCCTAATCTGGGTTCTCTGATGTGTCATTAAACCCAAGTGTTGAGATTCCCAATGACTCTGAGGGGATCTCAGGCCCTGGTTAGCATCCTCTGAGCATGTTACAGTGAAGATGAAACCTCGTATGGTCAGTGGAAGTAGATACCATGAATTTAGTTGATTCTCAAAGGGTCCCTTGCTACTCTCAGACTTTTGTCACCAGCCTCCCCACTCTCTCCTTCACGTTCCCTGTACTGTTTTCTGTCCTTGCTTAATCCCTACTTTTCCAGGTTTGCCTCCCTGAACTACTGTGCCTGGTTACTTCTCCCCTTTTTGGTCTCAAGTTTATGGCATGTTGTGAAGCCTACTGCATGTGGAAATGAGTTTATGTGCTGTTGATACACAGTTATTTCATGTCTGATGTAATTGAATCCACACAGTGCACAGGTGGCCACCTCATCGTTGTTGAGGGCAGCTGAAAAATAGGTAAGGTAATCAGTTTCTTTCAGCACACCTTTCCTTCTCTGCATCTCTCACCTCTGCTTTAAAGGTAGGTATGGAGAGGTTCATGGCAAATGAAACTGTATGAGAGCCTTTTCCCCTTGAGTGTATCTTGTTTAAACAACACATTTCCAGTTAATGACCATCTGGTAAAGCTGACAGCGTTTAGTCCTCCTAATTCTTAACTGTCTGAAAAAAAATGTGCCCAACCTGCCATGGCTTATGACTGAATTATAAACCATGAAGCATAATAAAGTCATCAACTTTCAACATGTCAAATTTTACTTGAATTGCATCTTGCCTAGAATTTGATAGCCTTTCCTCAGCACTTAAGAGAGAAGGCCTGTATGCTGTTCAAAAAGCACTTTGTCTTTTCTCAGAGAACCATTAGCTTTGTGTGGCTGTCTGGACATGAGCATCAGAAGGTCTGGGGGTGGGGGGAGGAGGAAAGTCTAGTGAACTAGTGTGGAGGAATAGAAATGAGGTTCACTAGGGAAAGGCAAAATTATTTCTTCCCAGGAAGAGAAAGGAATGAAGCTGTGCATTTGAGTAGAAAGTTCATCCTGAAAATAGTGATTGACTTCATAGTGCAGGAAATGTTGGATATAAAGTGTGCTTTACAATTCTGATTACTCTTTCCCCTTTGTTCCCCACTATCAAAAATAATCATATTCTATAAATGTCAGTGGAATATGCTTAGAGTGAAGCTACATTTTTGGAGAACCAGGTGTCAGCTCTGTCAGATTTCTATGAATAGGCACATTTATATACACTTTTTCAAAGAAAGAAAGGTCACTCACCACCCTACTTGTAAAGCTGTCAGAGGATTTAGGAAAGAACTATGGTCAGCTGTCTTTTTACATGGGAAAGGAAATCTGGTTCTCAAGATATTTGGGGCATTGCAGTGAATAAGAGATATTAATATCCCCAGCCTCTCTGGCTAAAAGAATTTGAGACATTACCCACTGCTTAGCCCTACTGCAATATGAAGCTACCATGCTGAATGTGGAGGGGGAAATGTGGGTTTTGGTTTGAATTACTGGTTTACTGTCCCCACACACACCCTTCCTTCTTTCTTGCTCCTGGATTCTTGCTGATTTGGCGAATAGGTATAAGATGGAGCGTGTTCAGGTATTTTCTCCTGTCTGGAGACTAGATGTTGGGTGCTTCATATTGTGGCATAGTTGGATGGATGGATGGATGGATGGATGGTTGGATGTATGGATGAAGGAATGTCACAAAGAAGCTTTTGGGCAAAGTAGATTTTCCAGGTTTCTGAGGGCTTCTTGTTCAGGTGCTAGATAGCCTTGGAAAGAAAGGAAAGCCTGCCCTCTGGTGGTCACCTTGCAGAAGCGCATCCACTAAGTCAGAAGCACATCCAATAAGTAGAGAAGGAAATGTCAACATTAGTTGGGTGGGTTTCAGAATAATTTGTGTATTCCAGATTACAAGTAGGTTATGGACGCATCTTTCACCATAAAACATTTTAAAAATAAATGGAAGAGTCCGTAAGGTATTAGAGTCATCTTTTGAAGCTGTTCAGCTGTTGAACTCTTGCTATAGGCCTACAGGGGCACTATCAGTTACTTTGTAGGTGAGATTGCAGTCAAACTGAGAATCCAGATATTAAAGGTAATTATTTGGCAAGAGTGAGTAAGGTATTTGTTTCCATTGCCAAAAGGAAGTTGGAGAAGAGAGACTTCTTAGCTGACAAGTAGCTGGGAGGAGTCCCTGCAGGTGGTGACATTAAGCCAGCGCTGGAAGGGTGGGTAGGAGTAGAATAAGTGAGGGAAATGGAGATGAATGTTCTTATTTTACAGGCCAAGGGAGTAGGAATGGCTTTGTTCTTGAAGTCAGTAGCAAGACAGAGTAGAGAGTGATAAATAATAACATGCAGGGAAAACTTGGAAAATGAATAAGAAATGAATTACGTAAATAAGTGGTTTAATATAAATTGAATCAATGGGACATTTTCAGTATTCATCATGAAGCTAGAAAGTGTAGCCTCTGGACTTTAGGGGTGAGTCTAGGTTCAAATTCAGGTCTGACACTTGTGTGAGTCCTTAGGCAAATTATATAGTCTCTCTGTGCCCATTTTCCCCCATCTGTTAAACTCGGATAAGAATAGAATGTATCTTTAGACTGAGAGATATGCAAACATTGTCTAGATCCAACATGTAGAAGTTGAGTACAGGGAAAGTCTCAGTTGTCCTGAAGCTGCCTCTCATGCTGATGGTGAGTTTCCAGCTGCTTGTCGTGCATAATCAAAAGCTGAAGGACCTGTTGGCAGAGAAATTATAGAGATTTATAAATCAGATGGGTGATTAGATGAGGCAGTACCCAGAGGCCCTCCAACCTAGAGATTTTGTCATTAAAAAGAAAAAAAAATCCATGATGACCCTCAGAAACCTAACTGAGATGTGCGGATAGTAATGACACAAGTTTACATTTTATGTTAAAAAACCATGCTTAAATTTGGTTCAAAATGTTCTGTTCTATGTAAAAAAAAACACCGTCACTTTAATTAATGCAGCCTATAATTGAAACAACTATCTCAAGCTGTTCCTCTCCAGTGCGTCAAGGGAAAGAGTGGAATTGGGGGATAGGGGGTGGAGAGAGGCAGAGGGTCTTCAGCCAATATGTCAGCTTTTCGAAGTTGCTCTGAGAAAACTGAACAAAGATCTCATCCTGAGTGTGAAAGGGGGCGAAGGCTTCAGGGAACACAGACTTTAAGTGCATTTCGCCCTATTCTAATTATTTGAGAAGCAAAGGGTGGGGAAGAAATGTTGACAGCAGAGGTTTAGGGGAGAACAGGCACAATGATGCCCTGTAGCATAGCACTATATTTTTTATGTGCCACATGTGGAGAAGGGAGGTAAGAACTTGGAGCTCAGAAAGGTTTAAAAGGCAAAATGTAATGACTTCCCTTTAATTAACTCAAACAATGTGTGGCAGGTTACATTAACGTGCCTGTAGCTAAGACAGAGGTGGTAGGCCACCGCTGAGACCTTAGAGAGAGAGCGACTCCTGTTTTTCCAGAACAGAAAGGGTCTAGAAACCTTGTAGACTAATTTTAAAGGTGAGAGGACAAGCCTAGTACAGTTATAAAACACAGCCAAGGCTATGTAGTCTCTCAGTGACAAAGCTAGGCTAATACCTTGGGTGTTTACCCGTTTAGTATTCTCTCCAAGACACCGTGTATGATGAAGTCTCTAGTGATTTCAAGTTACCCCAGAGGGTCAAACTAACCATAGTACATTTGCATATAGATTAAGATTTGGTGTATTCTCTTAACAAAAGTTAAAAAAGAAAGGTAAACATTAGGTTTCTACCTGTATCCATTTCAGTCAAGCTTTTCTTTTAAAGTTGCTTCAGAATTGGGACGCCTGGGTGGCTCAGTCAGTTGGGAGTCCCACTTTGGCTCAGGTTACGATCTCATGGTTTGTGGGTTTGAGCCCTGTGTCGGGCTCTGTGCTGGCAGCTCAGAGCCTGGAGCCTGATTCAGATTCTTTGTCTCCCTCTCTCTGCCCCTCCCCTGCTCACTGTCTGTCTCTCTCTCTTTCCTTCTCCCTCCTTCTCTCTCTCTCTCTCTCTCTCTCTCAGAAATAACCATTAGAAAAAAATTTAAAAAATTAAGGTTGCTTCAGGATGTTATTAATACCAGTGGCTGTTTCCATGTAGCTGTTTTAATTAAAGTGTTATATGTTCTTTTATAAATAAAGTGATGAAAATTTCTGATTATAGCCCTGTGGGAGACTGAGCAGGGAAGCCATCAGAATTGCAGGTGGAGGATGTCACATTTAGATCATGTGACCAATGCTATCACTGCCATGTAGAATGTGCTACAATTGCAGCTTCCGATGTTTCAGGGGTGAACAAACCTTTTATAAAAGGCAGCTACACATTAAAGTTAAAAAATCGCATAAAATATTTCAGGAGAGAATGAGAGGAAGTGAAGAAAACTAAAATTCTTCTATTTTACTTATTCAAGGAAACGAGTTTTGTGAACATTTTCCAGAAGAGTTATTAAGGAACAGTAGATTTTGCTGTACAAGTTGACCATTCTTCAAGGTTTTGTATTTAATCTCTTTTTGAGCTGAGACATAAAAAGCTAGACAGAGACCCTTTAAAAAAAAAACCTTTTGTTAACCTGATGAGTGGGAGAAATAGGAAGTAGAAAATCTTTTAGAAATTATTGGGGACTGGGGCAGTGTAATAAATGGTGTTCCCTACTAAGTTCATTATCAGTTGAGAAAAACACATGAGTTAAATGGATGGCGATCAGGATTTGTCTTCCATTTGGTGATGTACTGGTAAATTGTTTAACATTTTGGGAAGAAGGAAGATGATTTTTAGTGTTTATGGATTTCTGTGAGGTAAATACTCCCACCTTGGTCAAATTCTCGCTGCCAACGTGATGCCATTGAATTTGGAGCTGGGCAAAGATCCACGCATTTGCCTCTTGTAAGGCAGTACAGTCTTCAGACACCAGTACTTGAGTCCATCACTTATAAAAGGCTGTGTTATAGAGCCTAAGCAGCCTTAGACCCAAGCATTCTTGTTAATGGTACACTTTAGAATTAGACAAAGTTAAAACACAGTTCCTTCTTTGGGGACCTGCCCTTACAAAACTTCCAAGAAGGATCAAAGCAGAGAGTGTGCTTTCTGTAGGTGTGTTGGCGTCACTGAGAGTTTGTCTCCCAGGTTCTACCAGTCGTCTCAGTCAACAGTCTGAATCAAGTTGGGGAGAGAGGCCAGGAGTGTTACTCGGATGGGAGGTCTCTCTAAATGGAAGGAAACAAGGGAAATGGAAACAAGGGAACAAATGTTAGCCCTTAGCAAAATTGCAACTCAGAATGTTCCTTCGAAAACTGTACAGGATTAGTATCAACAAGAAGATTGGAGGCAGATTTTACTTTAAATCTCTTACCATTTTGGTGTACAGATATCAATTGTAAAATCATCTTTGAGGCTGGGAAGTGGCCAGAAATTTGGTTATCAGGAAAAAAATAGAAGTTTTTGGGTGGTATTTAAACATGGGTAGAGTAATAAACCCCAATTCCTTATTTTGTAGGAAGATACTGAAGGACAGATTCCTGTTTAATATGTTGAAATTAAATTATTTTCCAGCTGGGTGCAACTGAAAGAAACAGGGCAGGCACAGGAACTCGAACAACTTCATTGCCTCAGAGAAGATGATGGACTATTATAGTGAATATATGAAATGGTATCTGGCAAAAGCAGAGTATTTGATCATCTTACCTCTTTGTAGTTGATGTTCAAAGTCTCTGCGCTCAGATTTATAACTCTTTGCTTACACATTCATCATTGTTAATATGCCAATACTCTGAGAAAGTAAGCCTGGAATTGAATGCATGAGTCCGTTTCTTCCTAGTGGAGGAGAGTTTATTATCCTTGTTGCTGTTGTATCATTATTTAACATGTGACATTTCTATAATTAACAATGGTTATAAATTAGCTTGCTCTTCTAACAGTGTGGGCCTAAATGCCCATACTGATAGTTTATCTTTGAGTGCAGAAATTCTGATTATAAGTCAAGTGTCTGAAAGCACTTTTGTTGTTATCATCATACTGGAAGAGAAATCTTTGGTTCCATAAGAACCCACCTTCTCATTCTCTTGCCTGTGACATTGTAGAGACCTGAATCTTGGGTTCATATGTGTCTCCTTTCCTTTGTTATAACATCTGGCCTGTTGTGGTGATTAAAATCTGAGATTCTGAAGTCAAATGGAGGTGAAGTTTATAGTTCTGGCTCTGCCATTTTACAGAGAAGTGACCTAATCCATTCAGACCTGAGTGTTTTTCAGATTTAAATGGGCATGAAGGGGTGTTTGGGTGGCTCAGTTGGTTGAGCATCTGGCTCTTGATTTCAACTCAGGTCATGATCCCAGGGTCATGGGATTGAACCCCATGTCAGGCCCTGCACTGATCATGGAGCCTGCTTAAGATTTTGTCTCTCCCTCTGCCACCTCCCTCTCTAAAATAAAAGTAAAATAAAACGGAAATGAAAACACATCTATTTCATAGGGCACTAGTGAAGAATAAATGGTATAGTGTATATAATGCAGTTTGTAAAGGGCCAAGTGTATGGTGACTGATCAACATTTGTTGGCAATTATAACAGTCGTCATTTTTTAAAGTGTTATGTTATAAAACACGTGTAACTTTAACACACACCTTCTATGAGTCCATGTCTGAGGACTGACTCATTCTCTGGAATTTTGGCAATATGTATTTCCCAGAGTAACTCCTACTAATGAGACAGGCAGTTTGTCTTTCCAGCCTACAGCTTCTCAGGTTCACATCTGTTTCTTTGCTTTGTCGCTACCCTGACTTCTACCCTTCCCTCTTGTCTCCCTAGTACCCAAGGTCCTCATTTATTACCTGTTGTTCCCCATATAAAAGTCTGATGTAGGAAAATAGTATAATAAGCTGTTTCATAATAAGCAATTCATTATTAGTATTCTTAAGGCATTGCAGCAGTGATACAGTCTAAGGGTATAATTTCAGCATTTAGGCTGCAGGTGAGAAAGGCATTTGTTTGGTAGAAGATTCCTTTTGATGCTTCTGAAATCATAGTCCAATTTGTAGCTGTCTACAGTCTACAGTCCATATGGCGGCCTTTAATTATACTTGTTGCAATAATCCACTTAGCCAAGGTCAAACATCCTCTGATTACATGTTCTGTTGTTATTTCCTAGTTGTCATATATCCTTGGCAGCTGTCATCAGCCAAATTTGGCCTTTCTAATTTTTAGTGGCATTCATCCTGTCCTGAGTTTCCATAACACATGCTTTAGCCTTGTCGAACATGCTTCGCTTCCACTGGGTTAGTCATCATTTCTTGGACCTTATTCTACTGTAGGTAGTTTCTGCAAGTGATTTTAGCTCTCTTTCCTAGCTTTACTTTTCATCATTTCACGAAACTCTCTGCAACATGTCAATTAATCAACAAAAACATCTGCTAGCTTCTTCCCCAGGATGGGCTGCATTTCAATGGGAGGTGGATTTAGTCCAATTCAATCTAACAGTTATGTTTGGAATGCCAACAATGAATAAATTAAATTAACCTTTTTTGAGCACCTACAGTGTTAGAGTCCTTTGCTTGCTTGTTTGATTATATACATTAGCTCATTTAATCCTCCCAACAACACTGTGAGATATGCAGTCCTCCTCTTGTTCTTTTCAGATGAAGTCATTGAGACTCACAGGTTAGATATTCTGTTCGGCACTTACAACTAGTAAGTGGTAGAGCTAAGAATTAAACTAAAAGCTCCCTGGCTCGGAAGTCCCTCAAGAAGAGTAGATGGAGCGATGCAAGGGGGAAAGTATAGTGGAGGTTCTTGAGGCTGGACAAACAGAATCAAACTCGTAGGCAGTACACTTTCTGAAGATTCTGAGTTAGTTTCTCCTACTCAGACTTTTGATTTTGGATGGCTTGGGATTTTGTGGATAGGAGGTAGAATGCTATGAAAAGAACGTAAACTTGTGAAGAAAGGTTTCTGTAAGTACACCAGAAAACTAGCTTGCAGGTAGACTCCCTTGGTGGTAAAGAGTATATACCCTGGATCCATTTCTTTCTCCTTGAAGTGGATGGGACATCCGTCTACAGAAGGCTTGTGACAGGCCAGTGGTGCTGATAAAGTCTGAGCTGAGGAAGTGGGAGAGCAGATGTCAATGACAGGGCAGCCTTTGACCATGGCCCTAACGCCTGTCTAGGGGATTAAAACTTTAGTGACCATTTTCAACATTCCATGTGTACCTGGAGCTCTGACAATGAGGTATTTCCCTGGGTTGGGAATACAGATAGTGAGTAAGGGGGCAGGGGCAGTAGGTGGTAAGGAATATGTGTGGGGGTGGTGTTTCAGCCTGGTTGGCTAGATGTTGGAATCACATTCTACCTTCACCAGAGCAACTGAGGCCCTTCTGAAGAGAAAGGCAGAGATAGAAGTTGTCTGGGGGGTGGGAATCTCGAAGTTTCCCTTTATTAGGTCATTTACAATCTTGAGACCAGTAGGACTTCAGTGAAACTAATAGAGTACATGGTCATCTTCCTCTGGGGTGTATAAATGCTTCCATTCCTTGAGAATTCTACTCTCTATCATTATGACGTTTGATCTTTGAATTTCATATCTGGTTTTGCATACATTTAAATTCTTGATTGACTCAGGTCTCTGGAGGACTTCTTTTGTTGTTGTTAGCTTCTGATTGAGCCTTTATTCTCCTCCACATGACTCCTTAGCCAGTGCATTTGAAATGTTTGTTCTGAGGGGAAAGTTAAAGTCAAGTATGTGAGCTTATTTTCTCCCTATTAAGTAAGGTCTTCAAAGTTTGTAGTTCCAAGTATTCAGTGTTTCATGTCTTTGGTGCTCTTTTAGAAATGTGTATATTTTTCTACATTTTTCAAAAGCATGAATGATCCAGAAGATCAAATCTGGCTTATATAAGTCTGTAAAGTGTAAAGGAAACCCAAAAGCTGATAATAATGTGCTGCCATCTCTTCCATTCATAATGTGGCTCTGTAGACTTTCCATTTTGATGAAGCATAGGGAGCCCACAGTTTACCTACATCTACCTGATAGAAGCCCTGTGTGGTTGAGCTCCTCTAGCTAGGTTGAGGTTGTTGACAGAAAGAAGACAATGGAATACTTCTCACTTGATCTCCCCACACACACTTTATAGCACTTCTCTGCCTACCACTTTATTTGTTGATATTAGTACTTACCCCAAAACAAAATCATAAGCTTATTTGGGGACTGTGGTCTTGTCTTATCTATGTTATCTCCCAAAGTATATGGATATAGCTTCAGCACCCAGTCATTATTCAGTAAATACTTGTTTACCACTGCTTTCCTTTTCCGCATACTTTGATCGGTAAACTGTGGACAGAGTGAAGAAGATACAGGGTCACTTCGGACATGTTTCCTTTTCTCACTCTGGCCCCCTACCATCATCAGTTAAGTAATCCATTTGTCCTGAAAGAGACAGGAAAGATTCTCTGAGAAGCAGGTGCCATTGAAAATCATACACAAATATTAAGATCCTAGAATTCAGGGGGGAAAATATCTTAAAATTCAGACTTTCTGATAGGAAAGAATGTGTGTACTTAATATCTTTCTCTTTGAAAGTACGATCCAGTTGGATGCTCAGGAGTAATATGCTCTTCCTAGTTCTGAGATTAAAATCTCAGGGCCAAGCGATATGATTAGTAAAGCATTTAACATTTATTAACTGTTTTATGTATAAAGTATTTTATGTGTAAATGTTTTATGTGCAAAATACTGCACTGTTTTACATGCATTGTCACATTTAATTCTCATTAAAACTATTCATTAGCTATTTTGTGGGTATTGCTATTATCCCCATTATACACATGAGGAATGAAAGAGATCAGGTAACTTGCCAGTGCCCCCTAGCTGTTAAATGGTGGAGTCAAGATTCAAATTCACGCTTAACTTCTACTCTATACATCTGCTACCTTCCATAACCCTTAACTTGAGGAAAAACTAATCTCCCATGTACTAACTGCCATATATTTGGTAGTTGAGGCAAGTAGATATTTTTCCTAACCACATTCTTCTAGTATTTTGTTGGGATAAATTTTAGAGTTTGGAGCTTCTGTCCACCACCTACACACTAATCTCTTAGAATTGTCACTTTGGGTTATGACAATTATGACACCTGTCTTTTCATGAGAGAAGTGGAATTGGGTCATAACATCATCACTGTTAGCATTTTCTGAATTGTTATGTGGATGACTTTGTTCTAGGTGATCATGATGTATGTGTGTTGTGTATATTTTCAGGTATTATCTTGTCACTTGTTCCTACTCATTTGCATAAGTTCCTACAAAGCTAATGCAGAATTGAGAGTTATATTAACTGTAATTATAAATGGGAGTTATAACTCAGATAGAAAATGTGAGTTATATTGTATGGAATATAACTTTCACCAGTTGCTTTATAGGTTATATGGAATCACAGAAGCACAGGCTTCATTATTGTGACTTGATTTTCATAAACCAAACAGATTTATGCCAGGAATTCTGAAACCTTATACTCTTTATATTTGTTGCCTTATGTATCACTAAATACTGATGAATATTTAAGCATTAGAATTTTTGGTCTTAACTGAATGAAGCTTTCAAAGATTTTGTTTTGTCTTTCTTGGAATCATGCTGAATCTTCTTGAAGAACAAACAGATTTCATGCCTTCTTAAAGTTTGCTGTGAGTTGTTTTGATAACATTAACATAAGCATCAAAATAACACAAACTTAGAAAACAGATGCAGTGACTTATCATTTCTCAGAAGCCTTTCTTATGTCATGCTTATGTTGTAAGTAGAAGAGTATGATCTTGTGTTGTCATAAAGAAACAATCTGAGTGTTCTTTGTGTGTGTGCATGTGTGTGTCTAGCCTTAAGGAAGCAGTCTTTGAATTTAATTCTGTTTCAAACGTGCACTTTTTAAAAAAAATTTAATTTATTTTTTAAATTTACATCCAAGTTAGCATATAGTGCAACAATGATTTCAGGAGTAGATTCCTTAATGCCCCTTACCCTTTTAGCCCATCCGCTCTCCCACAACCTCTCCAGCAACCCTCTGTTTGTTCTCCATATTTAAGAGTTTCTAATGTTTTGTCCCCCTCCCTGTTTTTATAATATTTTTGCTTCCCTTCCCTTATGTCCATCTGTTTTGTATCTTAAAGTCCTCATATGAGTGAAATCATATGACATTTATCTTTCTCTGACTAATTTCACTTAGCATAATGCCCTCTAGTTCCATCCACGTAGTTGCAAATGGCAAGATTTCATCCTTTTTGATTACCGAGTAATACTCCATTGTATGTATATACCACATCTTCTTCTTTTTTTTTTTTTAAAGTTTTTATTTATTTTTGAGACAGAGAGAGACAGAGCATGAGCAGGGGAGAGGCAGAGAGAGAGGGAGACACAGAATCTGAAGCAAGCTCCAGGCTCTGAGCTGTCAGCACAGAGCCTGACGCGGGGCTTGAACTCACAGACTGTGAGATCATGACCTGAGCTGAAGTCGGATGCTTAACCGACTGAGCCACCCAGGCGCCCCACATCTTCTTTATCCATTCATCCATCGATGGACATTTGGGCTCTTTCCATACTTTGGCTATTGTTAATAGTGCTGCTATAAACATTGGGGTGCATGTGTCCCCTCAAAACAGCATACCTATATCCCTTGGATAAATACCTCATAGTGCAGTTGCTGGGTTGTAGGATAGTTCTATTTCAAACGTGCACTTTCAAACACGTACTTACAGCCTGTCATCCGTAAAACCTAGTATTATGTTTTTCCCATGAATAACAAGTGTCTCACTCAGACTTCCTCTTAATTCGACCAGATTTCCATCTCCTCATTTCTTCTAGGTGCTAGACTTGTTTTTCAATCTGTAAAGCCAATATAGGGTAGGTTTATTTAACAAATATTTTTTGAGAGACACTCTTATAGGCACTGAAGATACTTAAGTGAAGAAAACAGGTAAGTCCTTTTTTCCAGGCAAACTAAAGTTTGCACTCTAGCTGAAACAATAAACAAGTTAAAGCCATTAAATGGGTAGTTTAAGTTAGTGATGAACACCATGAGGAAAATAAAGCAGAGCAATGTGATAGCGGGATGGGGTGGGAATAATATTTTATATTATCTACTTAAGGAGACACTCTAGTTGGTGACATTTAACTTAGATCTGAATGAGAAGTAGACAGACATGAGAATATATATAAGAGGATTGATTAAAGCTGAGGGTATACACACCAAAAGCACACTTAGTGAGGTATGAACAAGTTTGGCAAATGTGAAGAATAGATTGGCCAGAGAAGTTTAGAGAATGGGTATTTGCAGATGAAGATTTATTAGTGATAGAAGCTTTGTAAATGTCCACATAGTTTTAAGGGACCAGTTAATTTAGCTTCAGGTCAGTAAAATGTTCTATACCAACAGTACATCCCTAGGGGATTCTTTAGAATTGTAGAACTTGGATAAATGATAGATGGATTATCAAGCATGACAATTAACTTCTCTTGTATGTTTGACTTGATTTGTTCTTTAATCTGTACTTATATAATCTTATTGATTTTAGAGAATGGTTACCTGTTTAATACTTCATCTGTTCATCAACCATTTACCAGTGTCCTACCATATGCCAAATAGAGTCTTAGGTTTTGCGTATACAAAGATGAATAAGACTTTCCCTGTTATGAAAGCCTATACAAAAATGGATGTAACATAGGATTCTGAGCATATATTTACTGAGAAATACATTTTTTCAACAAATACAAATAATAAGACAAGCAGCTGGAGAAAATAATGGAATTGGTCAGTATAGATGGCCCCTGCTGATATGTAGGTAGTTAAAATATAATTTTGCAGGCCTAAAACACCTTTGACATCTGCTTATAAAACTGGATTAAGGTGTATATGATCTCTGTTATGGTGGAGAAGTTTATAAATTTGAATTCACGAACATCACTGTTAACGCACCTCTCTGGATAATAATACACTTGTGATTTGTATAAAGGGTCCCAAACCTAAGTTGAACTCCTGACCAAAATGCAAGATGATGAAGCATTTTACTTGGCTCATCAGATCTGTTAAAACCATGGGCATCCCCATGGGTCTCCAAGTCAGTCTAGAAGACAGTGTCTTCCAGTCTGACAAGGAAAGTAACTGATTACCTGAATTTATATGAACTAATTCTGGTTTAAAACAGGTTATGTCTTCATAATAGTCAAAGAAGGTTTCAGAAAGAAAACAAAGTCTGGGTTAGTCTGAGATTTTGAAGTTAGAAGTCTGTACTTAAAAGGTTATCAGCTTAGCCCCCAAATAGCTATCCAAGGGGCTGAACATCTTCTGGTGATTCAACACCGTTAGTCTCTTTGTTTGACCTGCTACTATCTACTAGCTTTGTTTACCCATACTTTTTGCTCTGATTAATTTAATGATCTCAGCAACCATATATGGCAGATTATTATCCTGACTCCTGCTCATCCTGCCTTTTAAACTAGTATATTCAAGTCATGTTTAACCACATATCAATTAAACTTCATACCCAGAGCCTCCTGCAAAAGTACCTTGGCTCATAAGTCTCCTGAAACAATGTGATAATTGATTTTACCTTCAATTATGATGTAATTAAAAAAAATTAAGTCCATAAAAATATAGGTTTAAACAATTACCTTTAAATCATTAATTCATTTAATCATCTATAAAAATTGAAAAAATAAGCATGGTCTTTCTCCTTTTCCTCTTTTCCCATATCCTTCTCCTTGTACCACTACTGTTCCTCTCCTCCTCTGTTTCCCCTTTGTTTTTTCTTCTCCTTTTTCTGTTTTATTCTCACCATCATCATCATCATCATAAATGCAATGTGTAAGAATATTTTAACTGATGGAATATTTATATAAAATGTGAATCTTGGTAAAGTGTAGGTTGTCAAATAATTTTAAGATAGTTTGGATTTAGTTGAAAATAGAAAAAAACATAAACATAAGTGGTTTCCTGTGGGTATCCTTGAATTTGGTAAATTAACTTAATTATTATCATAATAAGATGGACACCTGCCATTACTAAATACCTCTAGCCTCTTTTAGGAAGCTCTCTTCCTTGCTAATAGGAAGACTCATCATACATTTAGAGTTCGGTTGATGTTGTCAGTCAATGATAAGGACAGGGTTTTTACACGGTATCCCACCTATACATCATTCTGTAATTTCATCCATTGTAATTTAAGAAGAATGACATAACCAGAGTGATTAAGAATCTGAGCTTTTGCATCAAACAGTCTAATTACTGTTTTAGATCTAACAACCCCTAGCCTTGGATGAATAAATAAAATAAACCTTTAGTAAATCTTCAGTTTATGAATCTATGTTTTTTTTTTTTTTTCACTTATAAACTTGAACTAATAGAACATACTCAAACTGAAGATTGTTATCAGGGTTATATGAGGTAGTATATACTTTAAGTTTAGTAAGAAACTTACATCTAGAAGGCATTAAATGAAAGTGAATTATCACCATCATCATCATCAATCATTAACTTACCGTTTCTGTGCTTTATTTGATCTTAAACTATATGGAAAATTTAAAGTCCTCTGTTCCTTATGAGTATTTGACATTTGGTGAGAGCAAGTTGGTAGCAGTTCCATACAGGGCAGCGGTTTAATGTTGCAACTTAAAATGTTGTGAGCTCTGGGGAGAGACAGGAAGGTAGTGGTTACTGATTCATGAAAAACCATTTTTAACTCTCAGTCAGCCAGTTGATTACAATTGATCTGTTGTCCGTGCCATCATTGTGACATTTGGAATATATTAGACTACTATTTCTCTTAATATGGCGGTTAAAATTCAGTAGGCAGATAATGTGATATTGACATAATGAGTAAAATAATGATTGATAGTGAAGTTGTAAAAGTAAGAAGGTTCAATGTGTTTGAAAGTCACAGAACTTTGAAAAGCGTAAGAGATAAGGAATACTGATGAATAAGAGGTGACAGCCTGACACAGGCTATGCATAGAGAAATGAACCACTTTAGTAAGTCATTTTTAAAGCATACAGCCTTTAGAAATGTAAATATGGCTCATAAAAGTAACTTTTTAATTTAAATATCTATCAAAGTATCTATTGGAAGCAAACTAGATTTATACTTTATGATTTTCTCAAAATCATTCTTTCTTAACAAAAACTCCAGTAAATTAGTTTCAGTTTAAAGTATATTAAAGTGGATACTTCTAAAATTGGGTTCTTTGAAATTAAACAAAAGGGATTTAAGTTTTTCCCAGGAACTGCTATAGATTTCACTTTATAATAAGGCAGGTAAGACAGTCAATACACAGAGGTTTTATTTTATGGACAGAACTAACATTGATTCATTCAGTGAGAGATGTCAATTAGAACAGTACTTCTTAGGCAATGGGGAAATTTCAGAGCCCTTAAACTAGAACATTATAGTATTATATTATCAAATATGTTACCATTGTGACCTCCATAATGACCCTTGCTCTGTAATGAGAGTGCATAATGTCAGAATCAGGGAGGCGAAAAAGCCAAATGGCAACTAATTTATCACCAGATTTATAGTCAAATTACCAAAAGATTGGAACTAATCGGGTCTGTTTTTCAAAATGAGTAATGGCATTTCAGAGCCTCTCTGGTTATACAGATGTTTAGATTGTGGATGTCCTAAGAATTCTAAGTCTGTGCTGGCTTTAAAGTTGAGATTCAATTGTTCTTGTGTGTCCAGGGTAGTATAACTCCAAGGGGAAGGTGTTCTGCGGAAAGAAAAGGGAGAAAAAAATCATTTTTCATCATCACAGTGAAAAAGTCATCGCACTGAAAAAGTGCCAACAAACCCTAAATAATTTTGTGTTGATTATGCTAAATTAGAATCATGATAGCTATAATCATTTGATCCCTGAGGCATTAATGAAAATTCAGCATTATTTTGTGTAGAATATGTATCATTACCCTTGAGCTTAGAAATGATTATTAGTAAGTCTGATTAAATCTGGAAGCAGTGACACAAGCTATCTTTAACCCGCTAATGACAGGGCCATATTGTAATTTTATGATGAATGAACACAGTTTAGCATTTTTAGCACTTGGCGGGGGACATAAGAAGTCTACATTCATTTTCTTGATTAGACTGCAAAATAGTACAGAGCTCATAAGGAATGCTGCTTAATGAAATAGTGTTCTTGCTGATTGATTAACCTATCATATCTTCTAGAACCCACAGGACTGGTTATCCTTATATGATTAAAGATATTAAGCGATGTTCTAGACATCACAGATTCCTAGATGCAGGAGTATAAAAACAAATAATACAGTCATACCACTTCACAAGCATACATGGCCTTTATGTTTTCAAGTGCTTTCACATGTACTAAGGTTTTATTATTACCGCAGTAACTGTGGGAGTGACTTAGACTTTTCACCACTTGTTTTACAAGTAATAAAACCAAAGCTCAATATGGTTTAGGTAAATACCTAAAGGTCCCGAAAATTGTCAGAAAGTCCTGGAACACAAATGTCTTTGCTCCAAATGTAGTATATTTTTGGCCTCTGTAGAAAATGGATTTTTTTTTCCTTATTTTATGATTTTGGACAAATTGTTATCACTATCTTGAATTCTCTCTTTTTTTAAAAAAGATATTCTGTATTCATAGACAGTGTTAGAGATTCTTATTGATCAAAGGGCCACAGTCCTGATTTTATTTTTAGTGCTAAGCAAAACTGTTTTTAAATTTCCCCAGGCAATTTAGGACAAGTTCTGATCCCAGCTCAGCATCTGAGGCTTAGTAGTAGCTTGACCAATTGTACTTTCTTTTCTTCTCATTCTCAACCCAATGCTGAGACCGCTGCCAGTGGTCTAAAGAAGGAAGTTTTCAGAATCTTAGTTGACCTGAAAACTATGTTGATGGCCTACATGATTTTATCATTAAAACTCTGTACACAGGCAAGTCCTTAACAGAACATAAAAATTAGTGAAAGTACAGCCAAGCCCTGTTGTAAAATGCATGGCTAGAGGGAGTTAGCACTTGTACGAGCACTTGTACTTGAAACACAGCTTTGCAAGGAAGGGCATCCCCATACTCCATTAGCATCACAATGGCATTTTGTTGAATAGCTTGATTGAGGGCAATCAGAGCCAGAGATCTAGTTACAGGAGTCCCACAGGTCCTGCTTTGGCACATAACAGATGAGATTCTTTGGGGAAGATGAAGGGAGAAAGGAATCATTGTAACACACTGAAATGGTAAAATGAATGTGGAGGAGGGGACAATGGTAGTGCCTAGGGTTCTGGAACTAGGTGGCAGGCAGGGGAAGCACTGTGAAAACATTTGAACACTTAACTAAATAAAGCCAGAAATGTGGCACTTCTCTCTTCCTCTCAGGTATCCATTCGGTTACCAGGTGATTTGCCAGGTTACTTCTTTTTTTTTTTTTAATGTTTTTTATTTATTTTTGAGACAGAGAGAGACAGAGCATGAATGGGGGAGGGTCAGAGAGAGAGGGAGACACAGAATCTGAAACAGGCTCCAGGCTCTGAGCTGTCAGCACAGAGCCCGACGCGGGGCTCGAACTCACGGACCGCGAGATCGTGACCTGAGCCGAAGTCGGCTGCTTAACCGACTGAGCCACCCAGGTGCCCCTGCCAGTTTACTTCTAATCATTTCCCTGCTCTATGTACTTCTTACTCATCACTGACCTATATGGAGTTCTCATCATCTCTGTTTAAAATAGGCTGGCTTGTTGGTGCTCACATTTGCGGGCATATCACCCTCAAAACCATCAACCAGACTATTTAGAACCTTACATTTTCGCACATGTCCCCTAAGCTTTGAGGTCTTCTTTTGTTCACAGGATAACATCTAAACCATGATTCTCTGTAGTGTGGACTCTCCCCACCTCTAAGTGTCCTCTCCTGATAGTGTTTATGCTGTGGAATTGTCACTTCAAGAACATTACTCTCCGTTTGATGCCTTCATGCCTTTTCCTCTTTTTTGTACCATCTCTGATAGGATAAATTCTGTATACATCATTTGATTTCCCTATCTCCTGTGTTGTTGACGTATTTTCCCATCTCAGATCTCCACTGGGTCAGGTGCACTTCTCTGATTTTAGAACACCATTGCATACTGTATCTTATTTATCCTGTGTTCCCACTAAGCACAATGGTTGGCATGTAATAGTTGCTCAACAAATGTTGGTTGATCTGATCACAGGAATAACATGAATAAGTAGATAGTTGCTAGGGCAACGAGTGTAGAAGTGACAAGGAAGTATAAAATCAAATGGCATAGTAGATTAGTTTTCTGTTGCTGAGCAACAAATTGTCACAAATTTAGTGGCTTAAAACAATATTCATTCATTATCTCAGGTTTCTGAGATAGGTCACAAGTCCAAGTAAGCTTGCTTAGGTTTTCTGCTCATGGTCTCACCTTGATTTTAAGGCTGAAATCAAGGTTTTCATTGGACTTAATTTACATCTGGAGGTTAATGATGTAATTTACATCTGGAGGTTAATCTGCTTTAAAGCTTTCTCAAGCTGTTAGCATAATTTATTCCTTGTTGCTGTAGTATTCATGGTGGCTTGCTTCTTCAAGGCCTTCAGTGAAGAGAGGGTGTGTCTATTGCTTCAAGTCTCTGCCTACAAGGAAGGCTTAAGCCCTCTTAAAAAGGGCTAGCTTGCTTAGGTTAGGTCCAAGCAGGATATTTTTTCTTTCCATTAACTCACAGTCTTTAGTTAGGGATTTTAATTATATCTGCAAAATCCTTTTGCCTTTACCAAATACCATAACATAATAATGGTAATGGTATTCTATCACTTTGCCACAAAGTGGGTACTGCCTAAAAGCAAGTGCAGTTCTGGCTTCACTCAATGGGGTAGGAGGGGATTACTCCAGGGCATACATATCAGGGCCAAGATCTGAGGCCCTATCTCAGTATTCTGCCTGTTGCATAAACAGTTTAGAACGGATTGAAAAATAGATTTGCATGGGTAGGTGGAGGAGCATGAGGCTGGAAGGAAGGGTAAAGGCGATGTGAGGAAGTGTCTCATGTGGTTTTCTAAGAAATGTATACCTTGTCATGTAGGGAGGAATAACGGGGATTAAGAAAGATTAAAGTTTCTAGCATAATTTTTTCAGTACTGGAAATAAGAAAGACTTGGAAAATAGGAGGAGGAAGAAGCTGGAAACAGGGACAGTAAGTTAGGAGTATTTAGATGGCACTGAAACGTGGAGAAGGTTTAAGAATTGACAGGACTTAATTGCTGATTGATTCCACCGAGGGTAAAGAGGTATTCAGAGTTTCTAACTAGGACCACTGGAGTGAACCAAAAAATGGAGTAGGTTTTGAGTGTTCTTGAGTAACGCTGAAGTGGTAACTGCTTTTGATGTAGATGGTGAATCTCTTCTGTTCTCATTCTTGCCTTCTGTCTTACTTGTCTTACCTTATTCCAGAAAGGATCTTGGCTTAGCATTAGAATACTGCTGTAGACATACCAGTTTGCAATGACTTGGCAAAATGCCTTTAGGGAGAAATGTTTTATTTTCAAATAGCTGGTGAAGTAGACGGAGTCATGTTTTTTGAAGTTATCTGAATACACGAGGTTGGCAACAGTTGAGAAGGACAGTGAACTGAGCTTTCAGTTCAGAATTCTGATTTCGATCCATTATCTGCCGGCTCAGGCTGTTTTAAATCTAGGCCATTTGTGTGTGAGACACAATTAAATAAAGAAACAAACGCACAATGTTGGAACACAGGCAGACAAAAGTATCTTTTGTTTTTCTCTCCACATCTGTAAGTAAATTCTGGACATCCTTTGCAATCTATCAACTAATGCCACTATAAGTTAATGTCTCCTTTAGCTTATGTTTCTACCCTTAGATGGGGGGGGGGGGAGATGATCATCTTTTCTTAAATAATCATGTGATGTAAAATTCACAGTCTTCCTATTCATGTGTTTTATCTTCAAAATATTTGTCTTTCTTATGTCTAATGAAAATCTCCTTTGGTAAATATAAGCCTTTAGAGATTAAAATTTTTGTCTGAGGTTTTAAAATGTTTTGCTTTGTCCATTTTAAAATTTGTGATATTATTTCATTCAATAAGAATCGTGTGGATTGATTTATGCCCTTTGAATATTTAGTATTACGGAAGTGTCTCAGTCAACAAGACTCCCCTAAATGGAATTGAGGAATTTTGGAAATTGAAAGTCCAATCTTCCTCTCCATTAGAAATTTTGGTGTGGATTTATGGACATCTAGTCTCTATTTAATCCAGTGATATGTTCCTCTACTTATCTTATCAGACTTTAAATTGTTAAGTTTGGTCTTAAAAGGAAAAACTGGGGCACCTGGGTGGCTCAGTCAGTTGAGATCCAACTTTGGCTCAGGTCATGATCTTATAGTTTCTGAGTTCAAGCCCCGTATTGGGCTCTGTGCTGACAGCTTAGAGACTGGAGCCTGCTTCGGATTCTGTCTCCCTTTCTCTCTGTCCCTCCCCACTTTCCCTCTGTCTCTTTCTCTCTCTCGAATATAAATAAACATTAATTTTTTTTTTAATTTAAAAAAGGAAAAACTGTATTCTCTACAATATTTCTGATACTAGATGTGTGGGGTTTTCCACACCAAGCAATTCTCCAATTCTTGATGGGCCCTGACTGGGTGTCATATAATTTAACTCGATTCTGGCACTAACTGCCTAGAGTTCATGCAGACCCTACAGGTTAAGGACTCAGTCCCACAAGATCACTCCCCTCTTCAGATGCTAGTTGCAAGTCCAAATTTGTCATCTGCACTTCTGACCGACTGACTATAAATCAGGGGTTTCCACAACCCTCTCTTCATCTATAATGGCTTATGGAACTCAGGGAAACACATTTACTGATTTATTATAAAGGATATAATAAAGGATACGGATGAACAGCTAGATGAAAGGTACATGGGGCAAGGCAATAGAGCAATTCCATACCCTATCCAGATGAACCACCATCCCAGCATGCTGGTTTGTTCACCAGCCTGGAAGCTCTCCAGAGTCCTTGCTTAGAGTTTTTAGGGAGGTTCTGTTACTTAGGCACAATTGGTTAAATCATTTGCCATTGGTGATAGGCTCAGAGGTCTGGAGGGGAGGGGCTGAAAGTTCCAACCTAAGATCCCCTGGTTGGTTCCCCTGGCAACCAACCCCCTTCCTTAGGGAGTCAACTTGTTATCATAAAGTCAGGTTGAAAGGGGTTTGTTACAAACAACAAAAGGTGTTCTCTCACCCCTTCCCTCAGGGAATTATAAGAGATCAAAGATCAAATATATACTTTTGGTATATAGTTCAAAGATCTATATACTTTGGTTCAAAGATCAAATATATACTTTTTATTATATTATAATATCACAGGTCTGGTCTCTATGTTAAGCTGAAAGCTGTCTCTACAAAAGCTACTTCTGTTTACTTATAATCTGTTGACTGTCTCACCCAAGGTACAGAGTAGTGGGTGGGTTCCACTAAATCTCCACTGTCTTTTTTTCAATTAAATTTTTGTATTTCTTTTAACAAGTTACCACACAAATATATGAAAATATCCCTGCAAAGTTTATAATGAAAATAATAAGGTGAAGAAATATCGATCTGATCCTTCTCCACCTCAATCCAGAGATACCACCTTCAACTCTTTTTTTTAATTTTTTTTTTTTCAACGTTTATTTATTTTTGGGACAGAGAGAGACAGAGCATGAACGGGGGAGGGGCAGAGAGAGAGGGAGACACAGAATTGGAAACAGGCTCCAGGCTCTGAGCCATCAGCCCAGAGCCCGATGCGGGGCTCGAACTCCTGGACCGCGAGATCGTGACCTGGCTGAAGTCGGACGCTTAACCGACTGCGCCACCCAGGCGCCCCTACTCTTAATTGTTTTCATTTTACTGTCATATTTCTACATTATGCACTTACAGTACAATTTTTTTGTATAAGTTTCATGACATTTTATATATTAATGCCCATTTTAGACATTTTGTTATTTTCTAAATATCCTCAATTTTATCTTGTAGTCCTTCTATTGAATGAATCTCTGCTAACAAATATACATAAATAAATGTATATTTTTATTTCCTAAGAGCTTTGTGTTTTATTTTTTCCTTTTAATAGCATTTAGTTTGTGGTTCTTAATAGAAGTTATCTCTGTTAGCATCTTAAGAATGAGATTTTTTTAAATTGTTTTTCTGTTTCTTGCACTGTGTCTTTTTTTAATTATTCCTTTTTTTTTCTTTTCTATTTATCTTAGTCCCTGGCTCTCATGGTTCTCTTAGAGGTTATCTTACAATTTCTGGCAAATTGTGGCCATTTGTTTTCACCCAATGATAAAAAGTCTAACACATTAGTTAGAAGCTGTATAATTATGGGTTTTTTAACAATCAGTTAATGAAATTTACTAGAGCATAAATAGGTAGGGAACTAGCCACTTTATCAAGGGATTACCCTTCCAAAATGTCATTGCCTGTGGATCTTTTCTCTCAAGTCATTTGGTTTGTCCAATAATTCAGTTTCTTAGATATAGCTCAGTTTCTCTGTGTTTGAATGTTTTGTTTCTATAGGTGGGTGGGCAGTGCTTGAGACCAGAGGAGGAAAGGGGCTTAGGATAGGTGGATTGTTCTCAGGGGTCAGTGTACAAGTTTACATGTAATCCTCCTATTTTCGTTATGACTCCACAACCCTGCCAAGGCTTGAGCCTGGGTCCTAAAATCCAAAGCTCTCCTCAGTTGTATTCTCTGAGTGCATGCATTTCCTTGCTATAATAGAGAGGGTATCTGTAGGGCTATTTGATCCTTGTATAGGCTTCCAACCAGTACTCTTGTTTTCAGTCGTACCTCTCATCTCTGCTTTCAGCAATATGTGATGCCTCCAATTCTGTATCTTTTTAGGGTTCTGTTACAAAATAACCTTGTTTACTGTTGGCTTCTTCCTCTGCAGCTACTTGAGTTTCAAGTTTTTATGTTATTCCTGTTCATCATATCTTCCATTTTCCATCACTCTCCTATCCCACACCCCTACCCCCAAACTCCATACCAACCCTCACTGTAGATATACCACATCTGGTCCCATTTTCCCATCTTTACCTTCCCCTAGAATCACATCCACTTTTGAGCCTGATCTGTTCAGTTGGCAGAATACCTGCCTTGACTCTGGACCACATCCTTATTTCCATTTTTCCTGTTTGCTCCATGCTGCTGCTCACTCTCCAGCTATCCATTTACTGTCAGGGGCATGTTCCAAAACTGATTTGGCGTGGGTCAAGTATGGGGCTCTAAATCAGGAGCCTCGGCTTGATGGAAGAAAATGCCAGAAGTCATTGATGAGTGGCTTGATTCAAGGGAATGATATAAGAAAAGTCACCTTGTGGAAAAACTAGCTGCCTGATAGTCTGTCACAGAAGAGTGCCAGGGCTAAGAGTGAGAATCCACAAATGACACCGTGAGACATACTTTAGAGAGCAGAGACTTGAGCATTGGAGCAGGGAGATGGGTCATGGAGGAAATTCCTGAGCTGCATGAACATCCTTAAGGAGTTTTGAAGAGGGTAGGGAGTTCCCTGGGCATCTGTTGAGAACAGGAAGCAAGAGTTGAGAATGCTACACCAGCTTGGCTAAGTTGTTTTGCTGAAGAGTTCAAGTCAGAAGCCAATTGAGATATCTGTCATTACTGACAAACTTTAAAAGGTTCTAGAACTGGCAAAACAAGTAGGCCTGAGCTAAGTTAAAAGACAGAGCGTGACCAGCTGGGACAGGAACACAGCAAACTTGCTAATTAGTCTGGAGGAAGCCAATTGCCCACATTTTTATGGACTGCTAATTGCTAAAGTAGCAGCTTGCTCTAAAGACAAAAATAACAGCATGATAGTTTCTTGAATATAGTATAAAATGGCCTTTAGGATATAGGCTACATCAACTTTAAATATACTCCATAGTTCTTAAACTTAAAACATACACTGCTATTAATAAAGATACATTTTGGAAGTCAGTTATTCATTTTTTCTTAGACTATAAAATGAGAAATTATAGAATATATATGACTCCAGTTTGGGAAGTTGTGGTAAGGATTTTATTTTAAAGATACATTTCTCCACTTGAGTACCATTTCTCAGCCCATTTTAAAACATTTCCCAATAAAAGAACAAAATAAATAATTTTAAATGTGCTTTATTCTAAATACTGTGAGATTTTTCCTAAAACACTGTCTTTCAACCCAGTTATATTTGTGAAAAGAGAATGTGCTTAAAAAAATCTACCTCTACTTTTTGCAACATTGAGGGCGTTCAGTAAGTATCTTTAGAAAGAAAGAATGAGTAAGTGAGCAGGTGCATAAGGGTTTGTGTGCATTAGAATGGTAGAATTTCATATTTTATAGAGCAGTAGAGAACAACTAGTCCCCTCCCATTATTTTATGGATGAGGCAACTGAGGTAGAGAGGAGAAGTTAGTGGCAGCACTAGGCTTGGACCCCGTTTCTTAAGCCAATCAGTCCAGCACTCTTTGCATTCTAAGCCAATATTCATTCCTTTTGCTTGAGAGAAGAATGAATTACTTTTGCAGGGTTGATTCTGACCCAAATCACATTAAATCAGCAAAGCCTGACTTTGTTAAAGGCTCAGATGTCAAATGACAAAAGCAAAACATCTTTTAAAACAAAAACAAAGCCAAAGTAAGTGGTGTGTTTGGTTTTATCATGGAGTGGAGTCTTCAAAGGCAAAGAGGGGGAAAATTTAAAACCTCGGTGCCATGGACTTAATTTGAAAGTGTGAATGTCAGGGTGGATATAAAGGAGGTAAGCTAGCCCTGAGGAACTATAACTACATAAAGGGAGAAAGCAGATTTCCTTTTCCAGTGAATCAATACAAGTTAATGTATCTACAGACTTATTAATCTCTTGCATTGGTAGCTGAAATCCCCTAATTAGATTGACAACATATTTGGATATTGCATAGTGATTACATATGGCAGAACGAATTTGTTGAAGATGGAAATAAGTAGATGACTATTTAGACACAGCAATACCCCTAATGGCTTAGATGCCAGGTAACATTTCTTCACGTGTAGAATTTATTAAGAAGTGGCTGTGAATTGCTCATCTTCTTAATTAAAGGTTTGGTTGCATTACCAAAAGGTTGTTAATAATGGTAGTCACTTATCAAATGTGTGACTCTGCCCGAGTTATTAATTATTATGAGCCAAGTGTTTCTCATTTGTACAGATAGGTTTATAATGGCACCTACCACATGGGGTTGTTTGTGGATTAAAAGAGAGTATGCACATAAGGATTTGCATAGTACATTCCACATAAAAAGCACTCAATAAATGTTAGCTATTATTATTGCTGTCAGCCACTCCAGGGGAGCTATATTGTAAGAAACCATACTTTCATTGCTGCTGCACTGAGCTTCAGTAAATCATTGTTTTCTCACTGGCCTACTATACAATTTGTGGATATTTCTACCTCAAGATCCTCCCCAAGAGGACAATGCGATGTAGCTGAAAGATCTCTCTTCACTTGGAATTCAGAACATTTGGTTCAAATCCAAAGTTTGCAAGTACAGTTTGTGTTGTCTATCCTAGAACTCCTGGAAGGAGAGATTCATTCATTTGATAACTTTCTGGATTGAACAAACTTCTATCTTAAATTTTCTTAAGTTATTTAATGGTCTCTAAAATTGAGGCAATCGGGGCACCTGGGTGGCTCAGTCTGTTAAGCATCCAACTTCAGCTCAGGTCATGATCTCATAGTTCTTAGGTTTGAGCCCCATGTAGGGCTCTTTGCTGACAGCTCAGAATCTGGAGCCTGCTTCAGATTCTGAGTTTCCCTCGCTCTCTGCCCCTCCCCCACTCAATGCTGTCTGTCTGTCTCCCACAAAAAATGAATAAACATTAAAAAATTTTTTAAATTGAGGCAATCATACCTATCCCTGTGGAATGCTTTGAGGATCAGATGAAGGTAAATAGTGAAAGTGCTCATTTGCAAACTCCATGGTGTTGAATGAGTATTGGTAATTGATATTCTTTGAAGGCTCAAATTTAGTTACTCCTTCAAGGTCCAGGTGTAAAAGCCACTTCTTCTCTGAAGTCTTTCCTGAGTTCCCCAAACTCCAGACAAATGTCAGCTGTCCTTCATGGTCACTTCCATTACATTTCAGCTGGTCTTCTTTAGTACTCAAAGAATGTGCTTCCTTGTAGGGCAGTACTTTATATTTCATTCCTGCTACTGCACCTTCAGAAGAAAGCATCCATGCCTAATTGCCCTCATTGTCACCTATAATGCATAATACAGTATCTTGTTTATAGTAAGTGCTCAACAAATGTTTGACTAACCAATGAATAAGCTTTTATTATCCCATATGTAATGCTAAGTCCTATGAGTTATAGGGAAATAATAGAAGCAAGTGAAGACTTAATTACAATTTTCTCTCTTCGACAGGAGGATCAAATCCTTTAGGATTTGAAATTAATTAGAAATTAACTCATCCTTCCTTCATTATGTTATTCAGCAAATAAATGTATGTTCAGCATGTTCCAGGTGCCAGGTACTGTGGTGGGCACTCGGAATTCAGTCTAATAACAAAACAGTTCCATTCCTCAGAGCTTGCAGCTTATAAATAATAAGTAATAGTAAGGAAATAATACCAAAACTTGCCTTGTCAGAATAAACATTTAGACCTTTCTTTGTTAAGAAAGGTCAGTAAAGAATTCTTAACCGCTTCTCCTATCCGTTATTAATTCCTAAATTTGGTCATTGCTCACCAGTGAGATTAAATTGAGCTACTGAGAATAGGTCCAGCAAATCATTTTTCTGGTTAGAAAGAAAAAAGAAAAAAAATCTTCCATAGCTGCTGGGTGGGATTTGCTTTGAATTATTTTTCATAATCACAAGTAATTGGGCACGTCTCATTCAGTTAAAAATAAACATATAAAAATACATTGATCTCCTTTCCCTGATAATGGGTTTTGAAAACCATAGCTATGTCACTTAAACTTACTTTTCTTCACTTATTAAAAAGTCCAGAGGGCACAAGTAACCTTCAGAGAATATTTCCACATAACAAGACAAAATGATTTAATAAAATTCCTGGATGTACGTTTTAATTGAAGAATCATAAGCAATTCCACACCGACATGGAGCCAGCCAATATGATACAAAAGGAATTTCTCAGTTATTGTACTGTCTGGTGGGTAATTTGAGTGAAAGGAAAACTTTCTTTAGTCATACAAGCCAAGACTAGTTTGTTGTTGCCTCTGAAGCAGCAGAAGCCACTAGAATGTTACATTTTAAAGATGAGGGATGGATCTTCTTAAAGTAGCTCAATTTTCCACATTGCTTACTCACCCCTCAACCCACACCCCTACTACCTACACCACCTCTAGACTTCTGTTTTCTTATGGCTGTGGGGGCTTACAGTCAAAGAAAATGAGGCTTAGAGTATCTGTGTGCCAATTTTTTCCACGCTGAGTCAAAGAATTCATAGATGGAAAACACCCAAACTGATTTCCCTTTTGCATTTATTGGTCAGAGTCCTGGTAGGGAAACTGGTGACACACTCAAACAGGGTAATATGATGAGAGTTGACCTATTTACAATGATGTGGGCAGGGCAGGTCTGTGGGCAGGGCAGCCAATAAGGTATGACAAAGCACCCTTTCAGCTGTTACCTCCCTTAGGCCTGAAAGGGGCAGGAGGGGGGAACAGTTACTAGAACCAAGAGAGAGCGAGCTAGGGCTGTACATAGGGGAGGACTTCCTAGCAGAATCTGCAAACTTCATAAGAGAAATGCTAGGTCCCACCAACCTGGATACTGGATGAGAGGAAAACAGGGGTATTAATACCTCCATCTCACGTTTTTCACTCCCGGCTTCTTGTCAGTGCCTCATATTTGATGCAACCCAGAATGATGAACATCTCAGAGAGCAGGGTAGGGTGCAGAGTGAATCTAGAGGGTCAAACAGAATATCAATTCTACTTTTCATGTAATAGGGACGTGCATTTATCACGTGTATGGTGCATGTTGTCACAAGCAGAAAACTCTCCTTCCAAGAAAGTTTACAGACATTCCTTTAACATTCATAAAACCTTTTTGAGGCAAGCATTATTATTCTCATGTGATGTATCCAAAAGATACTAATGCGAATGTGTTCACGGATGCCTCTCTAATTCCAGCTCACCAGCCCGATTCCCCCTGTTTTCATCTTTTTTATTTTATTTTTTAATTTTTTTTAAATGTTTATTTATTTTTGACAGAGACAGGGACGCGAGTGGGTTAGGAGCAGAGAGAGAGGGAGACACAGAATCCGAAGCAGGCTCCAGGCTCCGAGCTGTCAGCACAGAGCCTGATGTGGGGCTCAAACTCACGAGCTGTGAGATCATGACCTGAGCCGAAGTCGGACGCTCAACCTACTGAGCCACCCAGGCACCCCACTTTTCATCTTTTTTAAAGAGAAAGGATTCCTTCTGGCTGGAAGAGAGACTAAGTTAAGCCAAACAATGATTGAGTGAGGAGCAGATGAGTGAAGTGGGAAGGAAGAAAAAGCACACAGGCTAGAAGTAGGAGTTTCTCATCAGTTTTAAGAGTTAAGGCACCATAGCAGTTTAAGAGTATGAGGGAAGTAAAGAAAAGGTGTGAAAACAGAAGGCAAAAAATAGTGTTTGTCTAGACTGTGCATTGGGTGACTTTTAATACCCTTTAAGGAACTTGAATGAGGAATGTAATTAGTTTTAATATTTCTACTGGTTATTGGACTGGACTTTTGAATGCGGCCCAGCTCAGAGACTGAACCACATGGTTTCTGCATTTCTTAGGGTTACAGCCACCCACTTCCTACGTATTTCAACTGAGAATTAAAAAGGTTAAGTGTCTTGCCTAAGATCACGCACTCAGAAAATGCAGAGTTTTTACTCCTGCCCAGAGCTATTGATACCAGATCCATTAGTCTCAATTCAGCTTTGGCTGAACTTACCTTTGCTGGATTTGTTGAGTGATTTGGAGGAATTCTTTTCATACCTAATAAGTATATGGTGCACCCCTTAAGAGTAGGAGAGATTAGTCCTTTATACTCCCTGTGTAAAGAGGCTGGATTAGTAATGGTCAAGTGTCATTGAGTCACTCCGATGAATAGTTCCATGATTAAATCTTGTTTGCTTTCATTATTTTTTTGTTCATGTCATGTCAATGAATCTTTTACAATAAGAACTGGACTTACATTTTCTCCAGTCCATTTAGTCATGACATTGTTATTTTAAGAATGTTGTTCTAATGATTTCTAATTGCTCTTAAAGCCCTGTTTGAATCCCAGTACAAACCTTTCTGTTGCATATCACCCATGACCCACCTCTGCTTTCTCTTATTCACTGCCTTTCACAATCAGAAAGCATTTATTAATCAGGTACTTCTGCACATTTAAAAAAATAAATTGGGCTCGGTTTTGTTCCTGGGATATGAAAGATAAAACATCAGTGTAGATAAGTAGAAACTACCAGCAGCAGAATATCTTGTAGGTATATGGCTTGCCAAGTTTCTTGACACTCCTGATGCCATTAGCTCGTAGCAACCCTCCCACCAAATGCCTGCCTGAGGCCCAAGTCACAGATGTTTCTACCCCTGCTCACTTTTCTAACTTTGGTGGGATTGCTATATATTCTGTTCAGATTTCTTATTAAGACTATTGACCTATTCATGTTGAATTTGTGGCAGTTTATTTTCCCATTAATTTTAGATTCAGGGAAGCTTTTTTTTGTTGTTACATGGTGACAGAAATGATTCTGTTCATATGCTGTGTCATTCTAAAACAAAAACAAGTTTATGTATTTTTTTTTAACTCAGAGACATTAACATGCTCTTTGACTTTTAGTTTTTTTGTTACTATTTTTTAAGTTTGTTTACTTATTTTAAGAGAGAGAAAACACGAGCAGGGAAGTGGCAGAGAGACAGGGAGAGAATTCCCCAGCAGGCTCCGCACTATCAGCATGGAGCCAGATGCAGTGCTTGAACTCACCAACCATGAAATCATGACCTGAGTCAGATGCTTAACTGACTGAGCTACCCAGGAGCCCCAGGGGAACAGACTTTTAAGACAAACTGCCTGTATGTGAATTCTAGCTTAACCACTAACTAGCTCTGTGACCTCACTGAAACTCTCTGGGCCTCAATTTTCTTATCTATAGAAAGGGGACAATGATAGTATCTATTTCTAAAGTTTTTATGGGGATTTATAAATTAGTAATAGGAGAATAACTGAAACATCAAAAACTCATTAAATCTTGGCTGTTACTATTATTTACCACTGGTCAAACATGATGATATATGCTTAATATTACTTTAAGTTAGGATTTACTTTCAGCTAGGATTTCAGTTAGGATTCACCTGGCACAGTAAAACTGCCTTGGGCTTTTAGTGCCAGATAGATTGAGTTCAAATTCTAGCTTCTCCACTTACTAGGTGTGTGTATTAGGTCAAATTATTAACACATTTCTTAATACCACTTTTCATATTTATAGGATGGCAATATGTATATCTTAGAGGGTCAACATGTGGCCCAATGGGAAGTTTGGCAAATGTAAATTATATAAATATAAAATATGTGAAAAGTACATAGCCAGGTTTTGACTCATAGAAGGCATTTCACTAAGCGTGGCTATTATTTTTAGAAGAAATGATGAATACTATTATCAGTAATAAGTCAACAAAAGCAAAAAAATGGTAAGGGAGAGAGTTTCATGTTCTCGAGAAGTGGTGTTGATTAAAAAGTCTTAAAGTATACAAATGAAGTTAAAGTCAAGGTGTTTTGAAATGATTGTACCCAACCAAACTGCACTTAATGCGTAACGACTGCTTTACTCTCCCAATAAAGTAATTACTGTGAAATCACACACCTATTTGGACCCCTTGCAGTGATTGCTGTAACAGTCCGCTACTCAGGTATCCACATTTCTGTGATGTCACTGGCAGTTTAATAGAGCATCATGTCAGCATGTGCTGCAGAGCATCACTGTGCTGACTTGACATAATTCAATGTTCAGGAGCGAAGAAACTTGACAGCTGAGACAGTTTTATCTTATTAGGAATGCACATACAATGGGTCTCAAGCTACATGAAAACCGTATTTAGATTTCTAACTTATATTAGCTACAGTAAATATTAACTGTATGAAAAAAAAACCCCAAATCTCAGCATACTAACTCAAAATAAGTTTTGTTTTAATATTAGTTTTACGCACATGTTGTCCAAGTAGGTTAGGGTCAGGGGAATGGAGGTGAGGTTCTGTTCCACAGTTACCCAAGACCGAGCTGACAGATGCTCTTTTGTTGTCAGCGTGGGGCTTCCAGGGTAGTTCTAAGCATCAAAATTCAGCGGGCAGACATATCTGGAATTGGCAAATACCACTTTTGGTCACATTTCTTTGGCCAGAAATTAGTCACAAGGTCCTACCTTGTTGCAAAGGCAACTGGGAAATCTAGTCTCTGGCTGACATGACCACAACTACAGTACAGCTGTTGCTTAGCTGAACAACTGAACCCCATGAAAGGGGAGCACAAATATTTGGTGAGCAGTGCATGATCCCTGCCACATGCTTATTGCAACAGAGTTGTAATAGAATTATTCCCATTATTCTCTCTTCATTAATTCCTGTTAAAGGAACAATGAAGTATAAAAAGAAAGATGTGCTCAACTTAAGTGCTTATTTAGAACAAGAACTTTCTTTTATGTATCATTGTGTCTCTCATGCCTGACTCAGACCTTAGCGTATGTTAGATATTCACTAAGTATTCCTTGAGTTGTCAATTGAACGTAACACTCCCTACCATCTTACCTAATCCTCTCTTTCTTTCTCCTTTCCTTGCTTCCCTTGTATCTTTTTTGTGATCCCAATCACTTTCAGAGGCTTTATTTTCTGCCAGACACTGTGATAAATGATGGGGAATCAAAGACAAATTTGATCTTGGGGAAAAGCCATATGAAAACAAGAATAAAGAAAAGGACATAGCTGTAAAGTATTAAACATTTCAGAATGGTTGGTTTCATTAAAATGTTTAGCGGTTTTAAGAAGGGCTAAAGAATCATCTGTCAAACACGAATATGCCACTCTAAGAAGACTACATGTAATCCCATCTTTAACCTCTGCTTCTGTGAAGATCCTGCTTCTTGAAGATCCGATCCAGAATGCTGCCCTCGGGGCCCAAACTATGGGGTCCTGCATGCATGAAACTGCTGTCACTTAGTGAGGAAAGCCCTTTCATACTGTGACTCGTAATGTAACGTAAGGTCTGGGTTGTGGCAAACTGAGCACTTTAGTGGTGGGAATTGTCTGGTTTTGTTTTGTTCTTCAGAGAGTTTCAAGAAGTTTTCCTATAAGGCTCTTGATATCTTTATGGAATTTATATAGCCCTACCTGTGTCCCAACTGTGTTCTTTTTGATAGTGATGATGATGATGATGGTGCTGGCCATTTAATCAGTACTAGTGACTATGAGCTTGACATTACACCAATCACATTGTAGATATTCTTTCTTTTACCCTCACATCAGCCCTATTAGATATGTCTCACCATACATATTTAGAGACCTGGGAAATTACATTCAGGTAGATTCAGTACTTGTCTAAAGGCCTCCATTTTAGAAGGGAGCAAAGCCTGACCCCAGTGCCTATGCACTCAGCCACTCCAGTTGATGATCATTTGCTTAAGTTATTGAAGGTGAAGGACTTTTATTTTATTTTACTTTTTCTTTTTTTTTTTCTTTTTTTTTTTAACGTTTATTTATTTTTTGAGACAGGGAGAGACAGCATGAATGGGGGAAGGTCAGAGAGAGAGGGAGACACAGAATGTGAAGCAGGCTCCAGGCTCTGAGCTGTCAGCACAGAGCCTGATGCGGGGCTCGAACTCACGGACCGCGAGATCATGACCTGAGCCGAAGTCGGATGCTTAACCGACTGAGCCACCCAGGCGCCCCTATTTTACTTTTTCTAGGAAGAGAGAATTACATAGAACTTGCAGTTTTTCCAAATATAGGATGAGTGTATGGGTGCCTGCTTTTGTGCCCAAGTTTCAAGAACCTCGAGGAGTTTCTGAATATGTTATAGGAATTCTAAGGATCTCTTAAATATTGCATATTGTGTTATTATTGTGTCCATATATTTAATAAGATTTTCAAGGCCTGTGACCTCAAGAAGGTTAAGTACCATTGCGTTCTGTTATATGCTCTCTTTTCCCAAACATGCAAAATAACATGTGTTATTTGTTTAAAGGATAATTTTCTAATTCCAAAGCTATAATAAGGAACAAATCCCACCCCCACCCCCACCCCCATGAGTGATATTCACAGGAATTACACAGACTCATAGAATATGAGTTAAAAAAAAATAAAGCGAAGTTTACAGCCAACTCTTGGCTTATATGGGGCTCGGAAAGAAGGAAGGGATGGCTTGCACAAAGCGGAAAGAAGGATTTATAACTTCTTGCTAATTGAAGCTCATTGGAGAAAGAAGCGTGGGTGACAATAGTAACTTGTTTTGTGTCTACATGTCTTGAGGGAATTGGGGATGGTTTCTCACTGGGGTGGCTGAGAGCTCTGCCTACGGTCTCATCTGGGAGCTATTTGCCTGCAGCACCTGGAATTGGGTGAACATCTTTTTGCCCTTGGCTTCCTGGGCACTTATTCATGAGGTCAGCTGGGTATGGTTCTGGCTCTCATATATTTTCCCTCAGGAGTATACAGACCAGGGCCAAGTGGCCTAGAGTCCTTTAAAAAGATGCTTTTAAGCTAGTTAGGCACTGACATTTCAGAAACACCATTTATGCCTGAATTCCAACTGCTTACATTATAGCCATCATTCAGTTTTCTATTTAGGGACTTTGGGCTTTAATTTAGGCAAAAAAAGGGTTCATGGCTCCACCACAAAATGGCAGATGGAGGGGAGTTCATGTTCCCAAGAGGGGATTTTTCTGGGGAAAATCTAACAACCTAGAGAATTGGTCCTGTTTCTAAGTTGATAGTGATTTCTTGAATTCTGAGTGTCCAGCATTAATTTTGAGAGTACATGAGTGAAATGTGGACATTAACTGTTTGCTAAAATAGATGACCCCTGTCCTTTAGAAAGTTATTGTTGGTCTGTATAGTTGGTACCAACTTGGGAATCAATATAAGACAGTTTGTTAATAAATGCTAAACAGTATTTTCATTTAGTACAATTCAAAGTAAATTTTTGGAACATTATTTTTCCTATTTCCAAGGAAAAGTCATTTTGTAAGACATTTCCAAGAAAAGTCACTTTTTCTTGTCTTTAAAGCCATAGAGAATTTATAAGCAATACGTTACTTTTTCTCTTTTCCTTATGTCCTCCCCAACCCACATGTTTTTTACATATTGCCATTTATTGGAACCCATGAAGTTTTTCCAAGGTTATTCTCAGGCATTCTTTCATGAAGAACATTAAATATATAAAATATTTTTATGGCTGCCTCGGTGGCTCAGTTATTCAGACGTCCAACTTCAGCTCAGGTCATGATCTCATGGTTTGTGGGTTCGAGCCCCACGTTGGGCTCTGTGCTCTCAGCTTGGAGCCTGGAGCCTGGTTCAGATTCTGTGTCTCCCTTTCTTTCTGCCCCTCCCCTGCTATCTCTCTCTCTCTCTCTCTCTCTCTCTCTCTCTCTCTCTCAAAAATAAATAAAACATTAAAAAAATTAAAATATTTTATAATGTAACTATACAACCAGGCCTAATAAAATACCTAGTAGATGGGGCGCCTGGGTGGCGCAGTCGGTTAAGCGTCCGACTTCAGCCAGGTCACGATCTCGCGGTCCGTGAGTTTGAGCCCCGCGTCAGGCTCTGGGCTGATGGCTCAGAGCCTGGAGCCTGTTTCCGATTCTGTGTCTCCCTCTCTCTCTGACCCTCCCCCGTTCATGCTCTGTCTCTCTCTGTCCCAAAAATAAATAAACGTTGGGAAAAAAAAATTAAAAAAAAAAATACCTAGTAGAATCACTGATGTATAAGACAGATCCGTATGGGAGCCTGCAAATTAGTGGAGAGAGGAATCACAAACACATATGCATGCACATGCATGTGTATGCATGCACACCAGATTTGGAACCAGCAAAAAAACATCCAAATGAATGCCTGTTTTCACTTGTGTGACTTTAAACAACTCAGTTTCTCAACATGTATCTTTCCATGTGTAAGGGAAGATGGCTGATTTCATAAAGTTATTGGTTATGTCAGGTGGAATCATGCCTATAAAAAAACCTTAAAAACTGTGAAGGATGATGAAAATATTAGATTTCATTATCTAACTCATATATAGAGACACAGGAAGACTTACTCATTTTTTCATTTTTAAAATCTTATTTTTGCATAACTGATTTCATTTTTTATGATATTTAATCTGACAAGCAAAAGATTTTGTTCAGAGGGGAAGGATAAGTAAGATTAACTCTCTGTAAATCCTTGTAGAGTTACATTGTTCATCTCTTCATTGGGAGTGTCAGAATGCTTTTTCTTCTGTGAGCCTGCTTTCTGCAAATGTCCATTGAGCTGCTGAGAGCGTTTTGCTTTCAGAGAGGCATTGTGCTTAATGTGTGATTTGAATCCAGGATCATGGTCTTACTTCCATCCTCCTCCATTGCTTTACTTTACCAGTGTATCCTGGCTTCTGACACACTCTGTGGCTAGCACTTCTGAAAGTTTGGGGGATGGCTATCCCTCCAGTTCTGAATATATTCACAGCATTTTGCTGTTACATTGTAGGAGTTGTGATGACATTCTAAAATTATATGTTCATTCAGTCAACACATATTTAGTGAGCACCTGATATGAGCTGGTACTCTGAGTACTGAGCATGGAATCACTCATACAGAAAACAAATCCCTGATCGGACTTCGAGGAGCCTACAGTAGAGTAGGGAGATGAAACACAAACACACAGATACACATGCGTGCACACACACACACCCCTATACACCAAGGGTAGGGGGTTGATTGGTGCCCTCCCAAAAGATATGTTTGCCAGAACCCATAAATGTGACTTTATTTGGAATAAAGATTCTTGCAGGTGTAATTAATTATGGATTTTGAAATGAGATCATCCTGAATTATCTAGGTGGGCCCTGAATCCAGTGAAAAGTGTCCTCATATAATAAGGCAGGAAGAGGAGAAGACACGGACACACACGAGCAGAGGTTGAATGTGGACATTAATCCACATGGAATGTGGCATCAGAAGTTGGAAGAGGCAAGGATTGGAGTGTCCCCTAGAGCCTTCAGAGTGAAGGTGGCTCTGCTGGCTTCTTGATATCAGACTTCTGGGCTTCAGAACCGAGAGAGAATAAATTTCTGTTGTTTTACCAAATTTGTGGTAATGGATTATGGCAGGCTAGGAATCAAATCAATAAGGAACAGGGTAAGCTACACAATACATAAAATTACACAAGAGGACCAAAGTTCAGTGGAGGTTTAGTTTAAAATTCACTTCTTATCAGAAGTATGGTCTTTATAACCAGTCTGGAAGCATTGAATTATGAAAAATATCATTGCCTGGTATGTATCAGTTCTGTTTACAGTAAGAAACTGCAAATAACCAACTCAGTACAAATTATTTCCTACAATTTTAGCTTTATGCGCACATCCTATGTTAGGGTTTAATTTTAAATTGCCTTTTCATGGAACAAATGCTTGTTTCTCATGGAGCGAAGTTCTTTAAACAGGAGAAATGTAGCGATGCCTGTTTCTTGATGTAGCTCTGCTCACATCCAGCTGTAATGTAGCTGAAATCACAAATGAGCTCTGCATTTTCATAGGCTTTTAGCTTCTTAGGCAATACATGCTTGTAAACTTGATGCCGTTCATGTGGGCACAGGCCTAACACTATTGAAACCTTACAGATGATAATAGAGTGGGTCAGGAAACGTGGATGAAGTGGTATGTAGTCTCCTAGGCGGAAAAGCCAAAATTATCTTTAGGCACCCACAGTCTTAGGGGTTAGGGAGTTTTGGGGGCGAAATGAGTGTTGTCTGTTTGTGCTGGCTATGGGATTTGAATGGAAATATCAGTAAAGTAGTAATTGAGGCCACTCAGGCAGCACTGTGCTCCCTAATCAACTGTTGTCACTATCCCTTTCAGTTCTCAAAATAGCTGAAAGTAAGGTACCAGTACTAATGAGTAGTATAGGTCATTTTTTAGAATTAAAAAAATTTTGTTTTTATTTTATTTATTAGAGAAAAAGACAGAGTATGACCATCGAGGGGCAGAGAGAGAGGGCGACACAGAGTCTGAAGCAGTCTCCAGGCTCTGAGCCATCAGCACAGAGCCCAACATGGGGCTTGATCTCTCATCAGCTGTGAGATCATGACCTGAGCTGAAGTTGGACTCTTAACTGACTGAGCCACGCAGGCACCCCGAATAGTATAGGTCATTTTTATGTACCATAAAAATTTAAAAATTAACGTTGACATTTATTAGTTTTGTCTGGCTTAGGTGATGGTGACTCCAGATGGCAACTGGGTGAAATAAGATTTTTGGCCCTAGAAGATACAGACCGGTAGGAACTTGTGGGAGGTTTTCCTGTGTGTATTAATGTTTAATGCAACAGCACTAATGGTGACTTCTGGGTTGTGCCATGTAAAACACTTTCCATGTACAGTCGACCCTTGAACAGCAAGGGGGTTGGGGCACTGACAGTCAAAAACCTACATGCAACTTTTGACTCTCCCAAAACGTTACTACTAAGACCCTACTGTTGACAGGAAGCCTTACTGATAACATAGTCGATTGACACATATTTTGTATGTTGTATGTAATATTTATCCCTTACAATGGTAGCAAACTTTTTCTTTTCTTTTCTTTTCTTTTCTTTTTTCTTTTCTTTTCTTTTCTTTTCTTTTCTTTTCTTTTCTTTTCTTTTCTTTTCCTTTCTTCTTCTTCTTCTTCTTCTTCTTCTTCTTCTTCTTCTTCTTCTTCTTCTTCTTCTTCTTGGTGTTTCTAGGCTATGCAGCTTGTCTGCAGGTTTTTTCAAATTATTGCCAGTCCTCACCCCCAAGTTTTCCAATATACTTGTTGAAAAGAATCCATGTAGAAGTTGATCCATGCAGTTCAAAACCATGTTGTTCAAGGGCCAACTGCACTTACTTTTTCATAACAATATGTGTCTTCATAATAATCAGGAAGCAAGTATCTCATTATTGTTCCTATTTACTTCAGTAATGAGGTAACTCAAGCTTAGAGCAGTTAAACAGTTTATCCAAGGTCATCCTCTAGAAATGGACAGAGGCAGGATTTGAAGCCTGGCAGGATGACTCTAGCATCTATACTCGTAAGCAGTACTGGTGGGTACTGGTGGTCTGCTGAGGAATTTTTGAGTATCTGGAATGTGAGTAATGTCAGGGAGCGGACTGTAAACCCATAGAATGAGAAATTAAAATCTCATGCTTCCTTGCCACAAAGCAGAGGCTCTGTATAGCATGGGTTAACTGAATATTCAGGCAGAATGAGAGAGTCATTACATTTACCGCAAATGAACACAGATGGACACTCTTCAAACAGAGATTCATATTGAATTTTAATGGTGCTCTTCTGCAGAACACATTTGCAAAATGGATTGCAGCATATTCATACTTCCCTTTCACTTGCCAAATGTGACATGGTTAAGAGACCTGCTCATACTTTAAATATTGTACCCTATGTATGCCTATTTCAAATGTATGTGTCAGCAATAAATATTTGTTGAATGAATATGAATGTGTATACACAAACATGTATGAAGCAACATGAAAACATACATTTAATTTGGCATATTCGTTGCATATCTACTGAATATAAACTTGTACTGGAGAGTATTGCAAATACATAGAACTCTGTAGATAGGGGTCCAGCAATTTATGTTTCTAAAAGTCCTCTGGGGAGTCTCCTGCACATGGAAGTGTCAGAATCACTGGGGTTTGGGAAAACTTTAATGTACTAATGATAGCTAGAGATTACTTTCAGCTGGGGACATTTACGAAGACAAAGTGGAATTTGAGCAGGATCTTTGGAGGATAAGTCAATTTTGGCTGATATAAATGAGTAAGAAGGGGAATAAGATCACAGAGAAGGTCATGAGTCAGAATCAACTTGTACATGTCTAAGTGCAAGCTGCTTATGGCTAAAAACCTAGATTGAGGTCAGTCAGTGGAAGGTCCTGAATGACGTGCATGTGAATTTAGGCACTATGCTGAAAGCAGTGGGGTTTCAGTGAAGATTTCTGAGTGGGGGCAGAAGTGTGATCAAAGCTGCTTTGTATTTTTTATTTTTGTACCCAGTGAACATAATTCAGCTGATGTACTAGGCTGATAGAACTTCCTGGTCTTAAATCAATCTTTTTGCCCCATTAAGAAGACTTAGACATTAATAATTGTTTATACTTTGTGGCTGGAGCTGTGAGAATCTCTGTACTTTCTTGACTACTCTGACACATGCAGCTTCATTTCAGTAACTCAGCAATGCCAGAGTCTCCTGCGTGAGTGAGTGTGCTCCCACGTGCTCCCACATGCACTGTGTGCTTACAGGGAGTCACACAGCTGCTTATGAATTCAGCTGGGCTTTAGGAAGCTGCATAAAGACAAAGAAAAATGTCGCCTCCTGCTTGTGCTTTCTTTGTCATTTGGCAATCAGAAGGATGACTGTGCTCTGAAGTGGTGCAGGTGGCCTCTTCCGATACTAATTCCAGTGTCTCAACCAGTCCAGCATCATAAGAGAGTTCTCTGGAAGGGAAATAATTCTGCCCCTATCCCTGATTACTTCTATTTGTCCAGTATTGTGGGCACCTGCTTAGCCACCCACCTTCCTTTTCTTCCTTATCCACTTGCGTCATCTTTCTCCTTCCCTGGGTCAGCCTGTATATTTCAGTCCTTCCACACCCTGGATGAGCTCATTCATTCACTGGCTTTCTCCTTGCAATCCTCATTGTGTCTTCTTTTGTTGGAATAATTGATCCTCTGCTTTGCAAGAGCAGGTGGATGAATTGGTTTATTGCTTTAAAAAAATCATTCCCCTTCTCTCTTTTATTGCACCAATCTTTAGTCAGTCCTTGGTTCATCCAGCTCTTTCTCCCTCTGTTGACTAATCTCTTTGTGTATCTCTCATGCTGATGGTGGGGAGTCCAAGCTGGGTCTGCATTGAGTGAGGAAGGTGAAAGCCCACTGAAAAAATAGCTGTGATTCATAATGTTCAAGTGGGGGAGGAATTGAGTCACGGAGGCCAGAAGTACTGATTATCATTTACATCTTGTGCTGGAGGCCCTTTTTAGACCCTCATGGGAGGGTTCCATCGCTCCTCCCTGCATGTGTAATGGGATTGCAGGATTTAAAGGCAAATTTGTTAAGTCGTCTCGTACACATTTCATCGAACACTTCAGGATCTTTGCCACACAATTTGCTTTCCTTAATTTTTGACTTTTCGGGGAGTGTAAATTTACTTAGCCCAGGATTTTAAAAGCCCTTTATCCAATCTAGTTTTAAGTGACCCAAGATACCATATTTCTTTTCTATTCTTTGAAGATCCTTTTAGAATATAGATAATTGCATGGCACTGCATGGTAATCTCATTGGTAATTAATATAAAATTATGTAAGATCTCCAGGGGACATTTGGTGTCCACTAGAGATGTACAGATGTCTTTGTTTCAGCACGATGAGCTTCTCTCTTCCATTTGTTATGATGATGATGATGATGATGATGATGATGATATAATCAGCTAAATATGGTTATTTCAACATTTTATTTTCTACTTAAGCACAGCCATTACCTTGTATGCTCTCTAATATATTCAGCTCAACATTTGTACCCAAGGTTCTATGTTGGATGCTATGAATACACACACATGTACACATAGACACACACACACACACACACACACACACACACACACAAAATGTACAGAAGCTACCTGGAAGAAATATGAGGAAGCAGAGAAGAGGAGAAAGGGCATTCTAGGCTGAGTTCAAGGTATAGTAATGGAAGAATGTAACACATTGAAATATTGTGTTAGTTCAGAGGGAGACTATGAGAAGTGATAGAATGAAGTTTGGATAGATAGACTGGGAAAGGAAAGGTGACCTAGGATTTGATTTGGTAAGTGCTGAAGAACTGTTAATGGTTTTGAGCTGATGTTGGCAAACTATGGTCCGTGGACCAAATCTAAACTAGTGTCTGTTTTTGTAAATAAAATTTTATTTGAATAAGGCCACTCTCATTCGCTTACATGCTTATTGTCTGTGGCTGCTTTCGTGCTACAATGGCAGAGCTGAATAGTTGTGACAGAGATCTCCTGGCTACAAAGCTGAAAATATTTGCCATCTGGCCCTTTACAGAAGTTTTGCCAATCCCTGATGTACTTCCATAGAGTACAACACTCTTTTGTGCCAGGATGGGAAATCCATAATCATAATGGACAGCCATCAAAACAGACATGTTTCGAGAGCTGCATTTTGCATTTAGAGGCTCAAATATTCGAATGAAAGAATGAATGAATGAGCGGGTGAACAAGTGTATTTCTGTTAAGATGTTATGGTAGCAGTGGGAGGTATTATTTGTTCGTTGTTGTACAAAACACCAATGTGAGAGTAGTCAGAGAACAGTGTCCCTTTAGGACCATATTCTGTTTTTCTGGGGGAGAGGCATCTGGGCAAGTTTGTGACCAGAAGTTACTCAAAGAGCATGAAGCTAGAGTTGATGAGAAAGGCCACTTTGGAGAAATGTTGCATAAAATACCCACTGAGACACAGCACAGAGTGACCCTGGAAGTGAGGGAATCTTGATGGATCTTGTCCATGACACTTCTGGAACCTTCAAGGCAGTCCTCCCTCCATCTGTATTAGTAATATTCCCACTTTCTCTCTGTCCTAGCCAGCACCCAGTTCTCAAACATTGTACTTTCCTCACAGATAATGCACTCAGAACTTCTTTCCCTGCACCTGTCAATTATTTTCCCACTGCAGATGGAGGCGGAGGGAGGAGGACTTAATTAACCCCAGGTTATTTCACATATACAAATTCCTTGGCTCTCAGTGGATGGCATATAGTTTATTAGTTTCTACTTCATGATCCTTTATAAATAATTTCTGCATGGTTAACTCAAAGTTCATAACATTTATCTCACATCATACAGCTTTGTCAATTTGCAGTGGCAGAGAATATATTCTTTCTTTTATGCAGCTGTGGGACCCAGAGGTCCCATGGAAAGCCTGTGCCTTCCTAATGTGTGAAAAGGCTGAAAATGAGCACCTGCCCTCCCCCCTTCTTTCCTTCTTTTAAATAAATGTGGTGTTTATAGGTGGAATTAGCATGGCATTTCTTATTGGGGCCAGCATGGCAAAAAGGTGGTAACATATTTTTCACTACTTAGAAGTTAAACTTCAAGCTAATTGGTACCCCTCTTCAGAAGTGGGGACTCTCAGTAGAGAGAATTCAGTGGATGTTTTGGTATCTACATAAGTGCATTTAAAAATATAGCCTTTATTTTAAGGTCCTTGAAGAATGATTCAGACATGGCTAAACTTCCCCAGGGAACCTGCGTCTACAGCAAGGAGAGTTCCCCAGCGGCAGTGGTGATACGAATGGTGCAAGATCTTTTATTAGATTTTATCTTCAAGGAGCAAACACAAGAAAGGAGAGACGACAGGAACTGTTCATATTAAGCAGAGATGCATAAACATTTTCCTGGAATGCTGTGTGCTCGTGTGTGTGTGTAAGAAGACGTGGCTGACATATAATGCTGTAGGTTCTATTCTGTGAATTTATAGTTTCTTCCTCTTTAGCTCTCTCCATATCTTTCTAACAAATTGCTTATTAGTAATTTTTATTTTTTAAAACATTTTTTTTTCAACGTTTATTTATTTTTGGGACAGAGAGAGACAGAGCATGAACGGGGGAGGGGCAGAGAGAGAGGGAGACACAGAATCGGAAACAGGCTCCAGGCTCTGAGCCATCAGCCCAGAGCCCGACGCGGGGCTCGAACTCACGGACCGCGAGATCGTGACCTGGCTGAAGTCGGACGCTTAACCGACTACGCCACCCAGGCGCCCCAACTTATTAGTAATTTTTAAAATTAGTATCTTTTTAATAAATTACTTTTCCCACCTATTTTTGTAAGCGTATTATCCTAATTGGAAATAATTGGAGTGATTGATAACTGTACAAACTTCAGTGCCTTGGCTTGTTCATTTGTCGTAAAGTTTCTGGGGAGCATCTTGGTCTAGTGTAGATGTATTTGTAAAATTGTATTAATGTTTCTTTATTTTTTAGAGAGAGAGAGAGAGAAAGCGAGCACACGTGAGCAGAGGAGGGGCGGGGGGGGGGGGGGACAGAGGACCCAAAGCAGCCTCTGTGCTGACAGCAAAGAGCCTGATGTAGGGCTCCAACTTGGGAACCATGAGATCATGACCTGAGCCGAAGTCTGATGCTTAACCAACTGAGCCACCCAGGCAACCTTAGTGTAGGTGTTTTCAACCTTGATATTGAGAAGAGTTGTTGAGTGTTGTAGCAATGTTTGGAAATGAATTTTTTTCACATTAGGGTAGCTTCACGAAACTCTCATGCTCTAGTATCCCAGCATGCTTCCTGCAGTGTGAGACAGAGGGGAAGGAACAGCTGGCCAGCCAGAACCCTGACTTTGTCTAAGAGAGCACATTCTGTCTGAGGGAACATCATCTGTCTATTGCAAACCAGGGAAAGGCAGTGAGACCTTTTTCTCCAGGAAATACAGTTCCTAAAGGAAGTTCAGATAAAGCCTATATGGAAATGTAGGGATAGAGAAATACCCTTTTGCAGCAATTTCTATGGCCCTTTGTTTTGAGAAACCAGGGAAGAGAGACAAAAAGCAAAGAGAAAAGAGTAAGAAACCTAGCAGAGTAGCAGGAGGGGAAAACAAAGGAAAACTTCACTAGGGCTTGTACTCCCTGAGAAATCAGGAAATAGAATAGAACCTGTCACCTGTGGAGCCTGGTCCCTGGTGGTCCTCCACATCAAGTCTAAGAATTGATTCCAAGGCGCCTGGGTGGCTCAGTCAGTTAAGTGTTCGACTTCACCTCAGGTCATGATCTCACGGTTCGCGGGTTTGAGCCCCGCCTCAGCCTCTGTGCTGACAGCTCGGAGCCTGAAGCCTGCTTCAGATTCTGTCTGTCTGTCTCTCTCTCTCTCAAAAATAAACATTAAAAAAAAAAAGAATTTATTCCTTCTGATGCTCTGGACTATTTCACTGTGGGAAGATTTTATTTACCTCTGTGTCACGTTTATCAGATGGGAAATATGACCTCTGCCACATGGTCATGGAGTAGACCATGTTGGTTTGCTTATGTGGGTGCCAGGGGGCAGTCAGTGTCCTGCAAACCCAAGTCACTATTCTTATTGGACTCTGCAGTCTTTTTAGCATTTGATGGGCTAGAGTAGGGAGAGTGAAGGGTTATTATACTTTATGGATACCCATCATTTTAAGGTAATATACAGTCTTTACAGAATTGATGCAGCATGCTCACATTTATGAGAGAAAAAGAGGAAATTTTAGCTGAGGCAGTACAGTTTTGCATGTCATATAAATGCATACTGCTCAGTGTAATCACTTTGTGAACCTAAAGTAAAATACCCTGAAATGTTCCTATAAAATCACCAATTTTCTAAGTTTTATTTTATTTTGGAAAGAAAATACTTCAAGTTCTATTCTGTCTGTATTTGGAACTATAGACCTTTCATTTTCTTTTTCATTTTTGAAAAGGTAATATCAATCCTTTGAGTAAGACAAGGTAGAACTTCTACCTATAATTCTCTTGTGTTTAGACCTCTCTTTTCTTCTCCTTCTTGGTCTTCAAAGAGCTATGGGAAACCAACCTAGAAACGTTGTTTCTTCAATAATTTTCATGATCTGTTTTCACTTTGATTCCCTCCAACTTGATTGGTGCAAACTCTACGTCGAAAAACAATAACCATAACTGATAAGAACGTTTCTGAACAGGTAGTCTGTGCCAGCTTCTAAGTTCTCACATTTCTTTGTTATTATCATAGCAGCCCCTGGAGTGAGTCTTCTTATCATTCCCATTTTGAAGATGAGGGAACTGAGGCTTAAAGCAGGTGCTCAACTTGTGGCTCAGTGAGACCCCCAGGAGCCAGGATACTGGAAGTGCAGCCTGTAGGGATGTGGCCTCCTGGCCTGCTTCCTGGCTTCAGCCCTACCTGCTACTCTGTGTTTCTGTCCTCTTTCTCATTTATGAAGATGTCTATCTTCCTTTGAAGGTAGCATCTACTTTAACTTTTTTCTATTTTTTTTTTGTTCAATAACTGTCATTACTATAGGTTTGGTACAGTATTAGGGACCTACACATAAACTTAAAAGGCTACTTGGCCTGGAAATCCTTTCCTCCTTCTGGAATCCTCTCCTTATTCTGCTAGGGTATCCACAAGAAGCCTGGGACACAGATGAAAACATTAATATTACTAAGAACTTCATATATCTGTAGAAAGTAAACTAATATTATCTATGTTTCTATTCTTTACAGATGCTGAGACTTTTTTTCATTTAATTTTTAAATTTTTATTTAATTTTTTAATGTTTAATTTTTATGAATATAATTTATTGTCAAATTGGCTTACATACAACACCCAGTGATCATCCCAACAAGTGCCCTCCTCAGTGCCCATCACCCACTTTGCCCTCTCTCCCACTCCCCCCATCCACCCTCAGTTTGTTCTCTGTATTTAAGTCTCTTATGGTTTGCTTCCCTCCCTCTCTGTTTGTAACTATTTTTTCCCCTTCCCCTTGGTCTTCTGTAAAGTTTCTCAAGACCCACCTATGAGTGAAAACATATATCTGTCCTTCTCTGACTGACTGATTTCATTCAGTATAATACCTTCCAGTTCCATCCATGTTGGTGAAAATGGCAAGATTTCATTCTTTCTCATTGCCAAATAGTATTCCATTGTATATATAAATCACATCTTCTTTATCTATTCATCACTTGATGGGCATTCAGGCTCTTTCCATAATTGGGCCGTTGCTGAAAGTGCTGCTATAAACATCGGGGTATATGTGCCCCTATGCATCAGTACTCCTGTATCCCTTGGATAAATTCCTAGTAGTGTTATTGCTGGGTTGTAGGGTAGTTCTATTTTAATTTTTTGAGGAACCTCCACACTGTTTTCCAGAGTGGCTGCACCAGTTTGCATTCCCACCAGCAGTGCAAGAGGGTTCCCATTTCTCCACATCCTCGCCAGCACAGATGCTGAGACTTAAGAATAAAAATTCCATGTCCCCAAGTTTGAGTTGGCCCATCTACTATTGACATCATTGTGACAAGTTAGTTAAACTGTACTATGTATTCAGTGCCTGCTCTTGCTGGGTACCCTTCACACATCATCTCATTATCTCTAAACAACTCTGCACAATAGATTTGAGAAGCCCCCTTTCACAGATGCACAAGCCCAAGGAGATCAGGTGATGCGTTCAAGGTCACTGAGGCGCTGTGGGCTGGGTGGGAACTTTCAGTCAGGTCAAGTCTAAATCCCAAGTTCTCAAACCCATATATAGTCATGTTGCCTCCTCCCATTAATATTCCTTCTGTTGTCTCATCCATCTCCAAGATAAATCCCAAAAAGAATGATTTAAAATAAACTTTTCCATCTGCTAATAATACCTTTTAAAATAATTTCTCCCTCAATTTATGCCTCGTCTCGAGTCCTGGTAACCCTTCCAGAGGAGGACTTGTGTCTAATTTTCCCTGTATTTCCTGAGCCATCTTTTCCTATAGGTGTCTGTCTCTGTGCACTGAACCTGGAGGTTTCCTCGTCCATTTCAATTTTCTTTTATTCTTTTTTCTTTTCTGTGCTATGTATGTTGGCCCTAAATCACCTGCTTTCCCTTTGTATTTAAATATTTTATGTATCTGTATTTTATCATCTCAGCTGAAATGGAAGTCTAACAGTGGGATCTGGGTAAAATGTAATCATTTTGAGAATCAGTGAAATGCTCTCCACCAAAGATATTGTTAAATGTAGTTCACTCAACTATTATTCTTATATTTAATGCTAAACAGTTCATAGTCCTATATCCTCTTCAGCCTCACACTCCTAACTAGAGAGGACTGTGGGCCTTGGGGAGTTCCTGGTCACCATCCCCTCTTTGTTTCAGCCCCTGGTTCCATCTAAGGTGGACAAGATGAGTCAGGGTGGTTTCTTCTCTCTAGGTTCCACTTGCTTTTAGCCATCCTCCAGTTAAATCTCTGGCTCCTCATCAGCTATTGAGAGTCTAGGATAAGAATATCCTTTCTATAGTTTGTTATTTCATTGTTTTCCTTTCCTCTCCTGGTACTCCCCTCCTCACACATGCAGGATGGAGGTGAACAAGGAGGCTGAGCCAGCAATCTATCTTACTTGAAGCTTATTTGAATGTTGTCTCCTGTATGAAGGAGCTAGAAATAGGGACTGAGAGTTTGATTCCAGGATCAAGGCCAGACGTCAGTAATGATCCACCTTGTTGTGTGTTAAATAGACTCTGGCATCAGCTAAATTATTTCTGCAAGACTGAAGTATTTTGATCAAAATAGACAAGCCAGGCAAAGGGATTTGCAAAAGAATTGTTTCCTGGCCCACAGGCACGCTAGCTAGGAGGAGGCTGTGTGCAGAATCCCACACTAGAGCTCCCTCTGGTGGCATCATGCAGAAATACCTCACTTTGTGTGGCCCACTTACTCCCTGAAAGGAGTGGGTTCATATTTGACATTAAAATTTTACTTCCAGTGTATGTTTTAACCTGGAATGTGTTTAGTCACCTCTTAGTATTCATTTGTTTTCTGTACTTGTTTAATTTTGAATTATCTTTAATTTATGGCATGCATTTTATAAAGTTATATAAAAATACAATACTTTAAAATGCCTTTTAATGTTTTCTTGGAGAGATTTATTTATTTATTTTTTTCAATATATGAAATTTATTGTCAAATTGGTTTCCATACAACACCCAGTGCTCATCCCAAAAGGTGCCCTCCTCACTACCCATCACCTACCCACCCCTCCCTCCCTCCCCCCATCAACCCTCAGTTTGTTCTCAGTTTTTAAGAGTCTCTTATGCTTTGGCTCTCTACTTGGAGAGATTTTAAAGTAGTAGGAGTAAAGAAGGAGGAGAAGGGAGAGGAGGGAGAGAAGGAGGAAGAGGAAGAGAAGTTCTAATGCTAAACCAAACCAAAATTAGCACTTTTAAAACATTAGTGATTTAATTATCGATTTTAAAACATTCTTTCTTAGACTACATGTTAGTGATTTCCAATTTTTCTTTAAGTGTTGATTTATTTTGAGAGAGAGAGCACGTGTGTGGGTGTGTGTGCATGTGGGGGAGGGGCAGAAAGAGGGGGGAGAGAGAATCCCAAGGAGGCTCTGTGCTTTCAGCTGCAGGACATGATGTGGGGCTAGATCCCACAGCCCTGAGATCATGACCTGAGCCAAAGTCTAGATTCAGACACTTAACTGACTGAGCCACCCAGGCACGCCTCCAAAATTTTTAATGCCTCCCCAGTTACTGAAGGATAAAGTTTGGTGTTTTTGCCTGATGTCCAAGGCCCTTTACAATCTAACCCTTGCCTACCTGAGTCCATTGTCAATCCTGCAACTGCCCACCTTGAATTTTATGCTTCAGCAACACAAATGATTACAGTTCTCTGCATACGTCCAGGTCTCTTATGGCTGTGACTATGTATTCTGTGTGTTCCCTCTGTCTGAAAAGTGTGCCCTGTTACTTATCATCCTGCCAACTCCTGTTATGCTTCATCTCTGCTCACTTTACCCTCCTGTGAAGATGAGCCTTGATTTCACCGCAGAGGCCGAAACCCTGCCCTCCCCTCCATTCCCATGCACTTTGTACCGAGGTCTTATATGGCATCAGGCTTTCTCTCTCTCCTTCCGAGACCTGTGTTCTGAGAGCGGAAGCCATGACATGATCTTTAGAGTCTGGCTTAGCACAGTCCCTGGCCCAGAGCCTAGCACATATCTATCAAGTGGTATTGTTCCCATTTTCTGAAATGCTGAGCTGACATGTAGCAAACACAAGTTAAAATCTTTTTCAGGTGATGCTGAAATTTTTAACTCATCTAAAAAGTGAACGTTTATGACTTTTGCCTTTTAAATCACACACACTTTAGTCGTTGTTCTTTTTTTCAGTGTTTGTTTATTTTGGGAGAGAGAGAACAGGAGTGGCGGAGGGGTGGAGATAGAAAGAGAGAGAATCCCAAGCAGGATGAGGGGTTTGATCCCAGGAACCATGAAATCATGACTCAAGTAGAAATCAAGAGTCTGACGCTTAACCAACTGAGCCACCCAGGGGCTCCTAAAAAGTGACTGTTTATCATGATTTTGCCTTTTAAATCACACACACTTTAGTTTTTGTTCTTAAAAATTCACTATTATTAATGTCACAGAAGACAGTATTTGTGAGGTCCTGTGACCTTTTGAACTCTAGGAACATCTGACGAGTGTGTAAAACGACATATAATAACAGAAGCCATTATCAAGTGGCCCAACTTTAATTTTTTTTAATGTTTATTTTTGAGAGAGAGAGAAAAAGAAAGAGAGAGAATGAACACCAGCAGGGGAGGGTGGAGAGAGGGAGATAGAAGATCCAAAGCAGGCCCTGTGCTGTCAACGCAGAGCCCAACACGGGGCTCGAACTGATGAACTGTTGAGATCATGACCCGGGTGGAAATCAAGAGTCCAGTCCAACACTTAACCGACTGAGTCACCCAGGCGCCCTCTAGTGGCCCAACTTACGCATTGAATGAAGTACCATTTAAAGAAAAATCTGCATTTGTTGCCTTGTTGGTAGTCATCTGGCCTCTCTGCATGCCTAAATAAATGGGGACTGACCTCAGAGAGACACAGGGTGGGTGATGTCTCCCATTTGTAGCAGCACGGTGCCCCCACTCCTGCACACTCATGCGATGCAGGCACTTCACGTGCATTGTTAAAATCTAGCCTCACCACCAACAATGTGATGTGGGGACAATTATTATATGTGCCTATTTGCTGATGAAACGGGCTCAGAGAGTTGAAGTGACACGTCAAGTTTGCTCACCTAGAAGAAGGTTGAGTGGGACCTCTCAGAGGTCCCTACAGAGACTGGCCACTCTTTAGGACAGTGGTTCTCATCCTGGGTGGTTTTGCCTCCCAGGGGATTTTGGGTGATGTCTGGAGATATATTTAGTTGTCATGGCTGAGGTGGGGGGTATTAACTGGTATCTAGTGGTGGAGGCCAGGGGTGCTGCTGAACATCTCGGAATACACAGTGTAGACACCACAGCAGAGAACTCTCCAGCCTCACATATCAACAGTGCTCGGGCTGAGAAAGCCTGTTTTATAGGAATAAACCAGGTAGAAGTTCATGGCAACTGAATTTATAGGGTAACCAGCCTTGACCTTGGATGTTTCTGTCCTGTTGCCTTTCTTTAAGGGTCATGTATTCTCTTGACTTTGGCTACTACCTCTACAGAGCTGATTTTCAAAAATCAAATTTAGGTAATTTCTACATAGAATCCTGACCTCTCCCTCAAATGCTAGCTTCTTATTTTCAACTCTCAGAAGGCCATTTTTATTTGATTTTCTCACAGTTCCAACCTAGAATCTCCAAATTTCAAAGTACCTGTCATTCCTTATTTCTCCCTTTGTGGCTTCATCCTTTAACTCACAGGGACTGTTTTCCTCTTCTTAGCCAGGCTTGCAGCTTAGATTCCTTTCCACTTCTCTGTTGCACTGTTCTTTCCACTTTGCCCACTGCTGTATCCTCTCTAGTCGGTAACTGAATACCGATGACCTTCTCCTAAGCTGGTTTTCACAAGTTATTCCTGTTTCTCCTTCCGTAACCCTGACCTAGGTCTTCTTTGTGTCTGTCTACATTACCATAAGAGACTTCCAGTTGATCTCCCTGGCTCCATTATTCTCCTGTTTCAATATTACCTTGCACAACCACCAGTTAATTTCCCTCAACTAACACGTGTCCTTTCGTAGTGCCCTTCTGCCATTGGTATAGAGAAGATTGTGTCTAGCACTCATGATCCCTCAGGATCTGACCCATGTCTGTCTTTACAGCCATCACCTTCATCTCAAGTAACTCCTCACCTTCTCCCCAAAAATGCCACACTCACTCCTGCCTCCTTACCTCTGCCCAGTCTATGGTCTCCAGATGGATCGTCCTACTTCCCCTCACCTATATGAAGATTTCATATTCTTTTTTTTTAAAGTTTTCTTAATGTTTATTTATTTTTGAGAGACAGAGAGAGAGACAGAGTAGAGCAGGGGAGGGGGCAGAGAGAGAGGGAGACACAGAATCTGAAGCAGGCTCCAGGCTCCGAGCCATCAGCACAGAGCCCAACGCAGGGCTTGAATTCACAAGCTGCAAGATCATGACCTGAGCCGAATCCAGAGGCTTAACTGACAGAGCCACCCAAGTGCCCTGAAGATTTCGTATTCTTAAGACCTGGTCATCATCATTGACATTCTCTTCTATTCCTCCTCTTTTCTATACCATTTATGTTGGCCCTGACTCCAGTTAGTTTTTTTTTTTCCAAAGGAGGAACCTATAAATTTTCTATTTTCATTCTCACCACCTGATAATAGCTTACTGAATAAAAGGCTAACTGCGTGATCTGGGTAAAATGTAATTGTTGTGAGAGTTAATTATCTATAAAATGGTAAAAATGGTATAATATGTTAATGTTACTCTTCTACAAAGCATATTAATATTCTTCAATTTGAAAAATAACTATAATCTATAAATAAAGTTTACAGAAGGTACATGAACATAATGAAACTGAAGTGGAGTTTATGTATGATATTCATAATCAATGTGTTAAGGATTTCCATAATAGTTATTTAAGCCAACATAAACAAATTAAAAAAAAAAAAGCAAGATTTGGAGTGGAAAATTGTAAGTTTTAAGGGCAATGGGAAAAATGGGATAATTGATGTTTTGTAAGGGGATGGTTAGATAAAATTTTGAACAGTTGTATTTCTTATGTCATTGATAGAGAATTAAGCCATAAAAATCAGTGCATTGATCACTAATCCGACTAATTTGTTAAACTTGATCATGGCGCATTCTAGTTGCTATCAGAAGATAAAGTGTCTGTGACAGTAACAATGCAACAGGGGTCTCTCTGTTACATCGTATAATTATAACTTTCTTGAATCAAATTCAAAATCATTGAAGGATGTCTATGTTCTGGCCCAAGCCACTATTTCCATTTTTATTTCTCAGCATTTTCCCTCACACTGTGTCCTGCACACCAGCAAGACTGGATGCCAGCTAATTCTCCCTGTTTTCCTATCTGCACTGCCTCTCTGATTTCTTCTATCTAGAATGCTCTTCCCATAGATTTACCCATATCTTCATTCCTTTCTCAGATATCACACCACCAACTAACGTTCCTTGATCACTGGAAATAATAAGAACCTTCTTTGAACTCCCTTGTTCATTTATTGTTATTGTTGTTGTTGTGATAGTGGTACTTATTTTTCTCTTATGTCCCATCAGTGTGAATAGACATGATAGAATTCTTCTACCAAACAATATTTCTGGAGGGAAAGCATTTTCTCCAGTACACCTTTATTTGCCTGGCCACATGCAAACCTATTGCATTAACCACAGAAAGGGTATGAGTTGAACTGGCCTCAATGACTAGACTCAGAAACTTGAGTGTAACTTCAGGACCTATTCATTCATATTCTTTGCCCCCTCTCCTCTTGTTCTCTTTGAATTTTGAGTTATCTTTCAGACCTACTGATCCACAAGGCTGGATCCATGGCCTTGGCAGGTGTAGGTTTACATACTTACAGCCATATGGCCAGAGAGGAAAGGAAAAATTTCCTTGCCAATCCACTTAGAAAAATAGGGAAGGGTTTTAATAACCATGGCTTGGTGCACATGTTCATCCTTGGAATGATGGCTGTGGCCAACATGATATGGTACAGTGATTGGCCTCGCCTGGTCATGAGCCCTCCTCCATAGGAAGTCACGTCTGTTAGACGTAGGGAAAGTAGTGCTGGGTAGACAAAGCCAGTATCCCCTAAAAGTAGAAAGAAGAAACCATGAATAGTATTAACACATAAAGACAGGCAATAACAGTTTTGCATTTTAAGTCTTGTTCCCATTCATTGTTGAAATTGGACAACATATATAATTTTGGATCTTGTTTTATTATTTATCGTTGTAAAGTCAGCATTTTCCACAGTCTTGTAAACTCTTCATAAACATATGGGGTGCTTTTGGAGGTCATTTCCTGAATGTGCCAGAGAATGTCACCAAGGAACACATTTGATTTTAGGTCACATGACCACCTTTTGCCTCCATCACACTATAATTCTTATTTTTTTTAATTTTTTTAAACATTTACTCACTTTTTGAGAGACAGAGACAGGGTGAGCAGGGGAATGGCAGAGAGAGACTGAGTCACAGAATCTGAAGTAGCCTCCAGGCTCTGAGCCATCAGCACAGAGCCTGATGCGGGGTCCAAACCCACAAACCGTGGATCATGACCTGAACCGAAGTTGGATGCCCAACCGACTGAGCCACCCAGGTGCTCCATCACACTACAATTCTTGATCTGGTAACATAGAGATTTAAGGAAAAACTAAGTAGTGTGTGAACTTTGACTTATGTGCTCTTTTTTTTAAGTTTCACTTTATTATTTATTTTGTTAATTAAAAAAATATTTTAATATTTACTTTTTGAGAGAGACAGCACGTACATGCAAGCAGGGGAGGGGTAGGTAGAGAGAGAGGGAGACACTGAATTTGAAGCTGGCTCTAGACTCTGATCTGTCAGCACAGAACCCCATGAAGGGCTAGAACTCACGAACCACGAGACCATGACCTGAGCCGAAGTTGGCTGCTTAACTGACTGAGCCCCACAGGCACCCCTTATTTTATTATTTTTGAGAGAGAGAGCACACGCTCACATGGCTGTGCACAAGCAGGAGAGGGGCAGAGGAAGAGGGAATGAGAGAGAATCCCAAGCAGGGTCTGTGCTGTCAACGTGGAGCCTGTCCCTCAGCTCCATCTCATGAATCATGAAATCGTGACCTGAGCCAAAATCAAGTTGGACACTTAACACACTGAGCCACCCAGGTGCCCTTGAGCCATGTGCTTTTTTTTTTTTAAGTTTATTTATTTTGAGAGAGAGAGTGAGAGAAGGACAGAGAGGGAGAGGGAGAGAGAGAATCCCAAGGAGGCTCCGCGCTGTCATTACAGAGCCCGACACGGGGCTCGATACCATGAATCATGAGATGATGACCTGAGCCGAAATCAAGAGTCGGATGCTTAACTGACTGAGCCACCCAGATGTGTCTGAACTGTGTGCTCTTATCCAACATTTTCTTAGGCTGTACTTTCTCTAGTAGGCTTCGTACATATACTTTTCAACTTGTGTGTGCATTTCCCCTACATATAGACTTACGGATTGCATTCCAGTTAGCATAGTCAAGATGAAAAGCATCAACATGTGTCTTAAGAACTTCATTCTGTCTATTTACATATAGACATATAGAAAATACATATTTTGATAAGAAATAACCTAATACAAACAGCTGTGAATATTTGTTAGCACCCTCTGTGGTTTAACACTCTCACAAATATTTCTGGCTGAATCCAGTGCTTTCTGTCGCTTCCATGATAGAACCAAAGGGTGTAGTCTTGTAAGACGCATGTGAATTTACTAGTCCGATATTTTGACTTTGCAGAAGTCCCTTTTACAAATCTATAGCAGGTAGTGATGTCTCCTTATTTTAAATACATCTAGTTGTAGGTTATGGGGAACTCGCTGCCTCACCAGTTAGCTAGCTTCTTCCATAGTCAGGTAGCCCTGATTTTTGGATTGCTAGGACTGCTTCCTCCACCAACCTTTGCCAGAATCTACTGTCACCCATTGTTCTTATATTTTCTTTGGAATTATATAAAAATCTTTGCATATTTTTATCTTTCTGTCTGTTCACCTATCTGCTCATCATTTCTTTATCTATGAGAAAATTTCTTCAAACACCTAAGGAAAACTATCATATCTTGCCCTTCCCCTTTTCTTTCTCTCTCCCTTTAAATGCTTATTTATTTATTTTTGAGAGAGAGAGAGAGAATATGATCAGGGGAGGGGCAGAGAGAGAGGGAGAGAGAATTCCAAGCAGACTCTGTGCTGTCAGTGTAGAGCCCAAAACAGAACCATGAGGCCAAGAACCATGAGGCCAAAATCAAGAATCAGATGCTCAACCAACTGTGCTACCAAGGAGCCCTTCCCCTTCTCTCTTCATGTTGCTAACCACACTCATATCTTTTAGTCATTCCTGGTGAAATAGTTTTTGTTTTTGTGTTTTGTTTTGTTTTTTACTACTGGCCATTCCTTTTCCATTTCCTATATGTTTAGTGTTTTTAAAAATTATTATATTATCTAAATACTATCGCAAGTAACTGCTCCTGCCATAGGAGAGAGTCTGCTCGGGCTTTCCTTGGCATGATGTGGACTTTTATTTCCATTATGAATAGGGCAGAAAATGCCCAGTGACCAGAGCCTAACTGCTTGTACTCACTGCTTGAACAAAGTTCCACGCCTTTCTGGCAGTTGGACATTGGGGAAGTCACATACTCTGCACATCAGCTTTGTTATCTGGGGAGCTCAGGTATTAGTGGGAGCTACCATGTAGGGCTCCAGAGAGGATTACCTCCTTGAACAACAGGGAGTTCTCCATTGTGACTATTTCCTACTATTTTTATCCCTATGATTGCACTATTGTAACAACCAAATCATGATGATTTCTTGCTACTTCTGAGCCCTTGGACCTGCAGCTTTCCCAGCCTAGATCATTCTTTCTCAGAATAGTCATAGGGCTGGCTCCATCTCACCTTCTAGCAGCTCGAATACCATTCTTCAGAGAAGCCCCTCTGACTGCTATTTCAGTAGTCTCCTGCCCTGTTAACTCTCTGTCCCTGTGCTCTAGTTCATCTTCTTCACTGATCCTGTCTCTGTGACATTGTCTTCTCCATTAATTTGCTTGAATATTAGTTCTTTTTCTCTCCACTGGAAGAGACAGGAGGCCAGGGATCTCCTTGTCTCATTTACTGATGTTAACAGCTCTTAGGATCATGCTGGGCACATACTAGGCACATAACAAACTTTGTTGAATGAAAGCTCTGGGTCCATGAAAACTTCTAGACAATATTCAAATGATTTTTTTTTAACCAAGATAGACCTCCTCTATCCTGTATCAATATAATCGGTATTGAAAACCTAAATCTCAAACCTGTATTGATCTCTAATAAATTTGACTCATCATTTTCTATCCACAATTTCCAATGTTTCCTATATTGTGTTGAGTTTGATGCTGGATTTTATTGTAACTATAATCATTTTATGGTAACAATAACATCATACATATATTGAGTGCTTACTGTATAGGAGGCACTCATGAATATTTACATATTCTCTCATTTAATACGTAAAAACAACTCTATGGGGCACCTGGGTAGCTCATTTGGTTAAACGTCCATCCTATTTCGGCTCAGATCATCATCATCTCACCCTTTGTGGGATTGAGCCCTATGTCAAGTTCCACGCTGATAGCACAGAGCCTGCTTGGGATTCTCTCACATTCTCTCTCTCTCTCTCTCTCTCTCTCTCTCTCTCTCTTTTTCTCTCTCATGTGTCTCTCTTTTTCCTCCTCCTCCTCCCCCATTCTCTCTCTCTCTCTCAAAAAAAAAAAAAGTTAAAAACCCCTATGATGTAAATACAACTTTATTTAAAAAATGAGAAAGCTATGGAACAATGAGGGTTGGTAATTTGTTAAAGTCACACAGCTAGTAAGTCATAGAGTTGGGATTTGAACTCAGGCAGTCTGACTTCATAGCCTGCATAATTCACCAGTGTCATAAACAATCTTCTTCTGAGCTTTGTATCATTTTCAAATTTGATATGTATTTCATTTACATCTATATTCAGGTTATGATCAGATTCCCAAGCCCATATAAGCCTCTGTGACACTCCCAGAACCTTTTATCCTACTTAATACTGAGCCAACAATCAATACATTTTGGTCATGTTGTCAACCAGCTCAAAATCCATAAGGCTGAGCAACTTGATAAAGTTGCTGTGGGGAAGTTGGAAAATGCTTAATGAAATTCAGGACACACTACATGGCACTTCCATGAAATATTAACTAGCATTCCTAGAAGAAATACAGTTTTTTCAAGCCTGTCTTGCTGTTTTTGGAAGAGCACGTTCTTTTCTGTATGTTCACATTTCATCTTCCTTCCCAGAGGATTGGAAGCAACTCCCCACAGTAACATATACTAAAAAAGGTTATGATGTCAGTAAGAATAAAACGTCAGTGTAGAGAAAATAAACAAGAATAAAACAAATATCTCTAGGGTAGGGGTGGTATGAGGGAGATATAAATATTAAGACCATGGGGCGCCTGGGTGGCGCAGTCGGTTAAGCGTCCGACTTCAGCCAGGTCACGATCTCGCGGTCCGTGAGTTCGAGCCCCGCGTCAGGCTCTGGGCTGATGGCTCAGAGCCTGGAGCCTGTTTCTGATTCTGTGTCTCCCTCTCTCTCTGACCCTCCCCCGTTCATGCTCTGTCTCTCTCTGTCCCACAAATAAATAAACGTTGAAAAAAAAATATTAAGACCTTATGGAACCACATACAATTACCTTGGTTGGACCTCAAATTTATATATATATATATATATATTCAAAGTGTTGTGATAGTCAATTTTTAAAACAGAGAAGTGATTAGTTCTTGTTGTCAGGGAGGAAAATCCATATGAGTTATTCAAGGGAAACATAGTTTTCCTATTACATAACCTGATAATGTATTTCTACAGGGATGCTTTTGTAAGATGCATTTAGTGATAGGATGGCAGGATCTTCCACGGCACACCTGCTGTGAACTGCGTGGTTTCACGTGACTACTTCTTGTATTGTTCCTTGGTAAAAGCTGAGGGCATGCCACTAAAGCATGATTCAAGGAAGATAAATCTGGAAGGGATCAAATGGTCAAAGGGAAGATACAAGTTAAAGCACTATCTGTTCTTCTAATAATCCTCCATATATATATCTATCTTTTCTGAGGTTTTTTAATAAGTTTGGGCAGCAGAAACCTCAAAGCATAGTTTTCTGGGGGTGTATTTGATTGTTCTAAGTGGTTTACTCTTGGGTCTGTGTATTTTAGGAAGCGGATGAGAAGATGTAAGGTATAACAGCTTTTTGTGGAAATTAAGAACCTAACCAAGTTTCTTCTTTCTTTCTTTCTTTCTTTCTTTCTTTCTTTCTTTCTTTCGTTCTTTCGTTCTTTCGTTCTTTCGTTCTTTCGTTCTTTCGTTCGTTCTCTCTCTCTCTTTCTTTCTTTCTTTTTGTTAATTAAGGGCTCTTTCCACACCTTCACATAAGAAATAAATTTTACTATCCCTTTTTCTTTCATTCATTCTTTAAACAAGTATTTATTGATACCTACTATGCCTTAGACACCTGTGTTGTATTGGTGAACAAGATAAATGCGGTCTCTCCCCAATAGAGTATAATTCTAATGATGAAGGAAAATGTTACCCAAGATACTACTTAATTATTTAGTTGCAATTTTGATATCTGCTGAAGACAGAGTGGAAAGTAAGCATCTAAATGGGAGGTTGACTCACTGTATAACCTTTCTGGCTTGCATTTAGCATCCCTACATTATGGAAGATATTGCCTTGAAGATGTTAATAGCCTTCTAATTGAAAGTAGCCTTTTCTATTCTTATAAAAAATTATGTTTTATTTATTATTTTTGAGAGAGAGAGACAGACGACAGAGTGTGAGCAGGGGAGGGACAGAGAGAGACACACACAGAATCTGAAGCAGGCTCCAGGCTCTGAGCTGTCAGCACAGAGACCCACATGGAGCTTGAACTCACAAACTGCAAGATTGTGACCTGAGCTGAAGTCGCATGCTTAACCAACTGAGCCACCCAGGTGCCCTGCAGATAGCCTTTCCTAATCTTTGTAAACTTCCATGTTCAGTAGCATGGTGTTACTGTGATGGTTTTCAGAGTTTTCATTATGGTTTGTTTTTGTGTGTGGGTGTTTTTTTTTTAAACAGTATTTCTTTTAAAAAAAATTTTTTTTAATGTTTATTTATTTTTGAGACCGAGAGAGACAGAGCATGAACGGGGGAAGGTCAGAGAGAGAGGGAGACACAGAATCTGAAGCAGCCTCCAGGCTCTGAGCTGGCAGCACAGAGCCCAACGCGGGGCTGGAACTCACGGACCATGAGATCATGACCTGAGCCGAAGTCGGACACTCAACCAACTGAGCCACCCAGGCGCCCCAATTTTTTAAATTGTTTTTACCAGTGGGAATCTTTTGTTTAAAAAATTAAACTTAGCTCCAGTCCATAAATAGAGAAGATCTGAGCTGCTCTTGTTTAGGGTTGGGTTATGGGGAGGTGGGAGCTTTGACTCCTTGGGCTTTTCCTGCACTTGGCCATCCCAGCATCATTTCTTTGTGACCCCACATGGCACTAATTTGAAAACCACTGTTCTGAAAGTCTCAACACTGTCTACTATTGCTTATTTATTGGCTCTCAGCTAGCCCCACAGACAGTGCCTACACTGTCCAATTTGTTCCCAGTTCTGTGCTGGACTCTCTGAACACTTCTTGCACTGACCCAGTGTAAGGAACAAACTGGTGTCTTCTTTGGATTTGTGCAATCAAAACTGGGTCTCCTTCAGTTGCTGTGGTTTCCCACCAAGGATTCCTGTTCACAGTCTACTTCCTACTTAGGTTTCTTACCATCACCCCATTGGTTAGCCCAGATGCTGTCTGCACATGGGTTGGTGAAGATTATTAAGGAAGTAATTATATCCATCAACTCAACTAATATGTGTTGAGCTCTAAATATATGCTCAGCATTGTTCAAGGAACTTAGGGATACAACCACAAACAACAACAATATGCCAAAAATCCCAAATCCTTGCCCTCTTGGAACTTACATTCTAGTGGAGGGCAGACAATAAACAAATGTATAAGAAACAATTGTGTGACAGACAGTGATCAGTTCTTTGGAAAAAAAAATAAGCAAAGAAGAAGGATATGGGTGTGTTGGGGTGAGGAGGGAAAAGTTTACTTACTATTTTAAAGAAAGATATCAAAGGATACCTCATTGAGAAGGTGACATCTGAGGAAATCTAGGAAGAACATCCCAAACAGGAAATGGCAGTTGTGATTGATAGTGCTTAGCTAGGGGCCTTGAACGTTTGGAAACACCAAAGGGGCCAGTGTGGCTAAAGCCAAGGGAATAATAGATGAGATCAGAAATGTAGCCAAGAACCAGATCCTGGACAACCTTGTCAGCCATTGTTGGGACTTTGGTTTCCACTCTGAGAGAGGGGTGTGTAGAAGTGACATAATCTGACACCTGTTGTAAAAGGATCACTCATGCTGCTGTGCAAAAAATGGAATATAGGGGGTAAAATCAGGTGCAGGGACATCATTTGGAAGTGGTGGCCACAAAATGAGTGGAGGGAGGATAATTTGCTCAGGTAGTTTTGTTCATCTGTTCCATTTGATAATGCAGTGGTAGAACTTAGCAGGTAGGGTGCTAATAGAGAAGTAAAAAGTCAGAATTATCTGAGATAGTAAATGGGCGTTGATTTAATTTGTGGAAAGGGAAATACTGGAAAGAGATGTTTGAGAGCAGGCTATGAAAGATGACCCTATAGCTCAACAAAATCTCTTTCTGTTGTCAGTGGACGTGAAAGTGTAAGTTAAAAATTTCAGAATAAAAATAGAGGGAAAAGTCACGCATAGAGTTTTCAATTTGAGAGTTTCAGATATATAGAGTTCTGTATGCTTTATAAAATACTTATTTAATATGTGTATAACCATGCAAATTGCTAAGCCACCTTTTTCCCCATCTTTCCCATAATCTTACTGTAGGTGCGATAGAAAAAGAACATGAGTTCAAAAGAGATAATATTCATTTTTCTGTTTAATACTAGTTATGGAATGCCCATCATGTTATGAGAAATATTCTAGAAACTTGAGATATAAATACGGATGAATCATTTTTTTCCCTCTTAAGAAGCCCACAGTCTAATGGAAAATAGAGAAATAAATAAAGAAACTAGACTGTAGTGTGGTACACAGAAGTGGTTACCTGTCACTGAAGGAGCAATTGAATCAAAGCATTTCCCTCTGTGCATTGTCTTGAAGGATGAATAGGAGAGCCAGCACTTGGGGTGGGGAGGGAGGGAGGGGATTGCAGGCAGAAGAAACTTCATGTGCCAAGATACTGAGGGGTGACATACGTGGCCTATTTACTATTTGAAAGCAGAGACACACAGAGCTCAGAGTGTCTTGTCTTAGGAGCCAAAGTATATCATCTAGTGTAGAAAACTCCCAAACCTTTTAATGACCTTCAGGATGTATTTTATATCATTTGTTATCTAGACCATAACAGTTTGACGGTTTTAAAAAGGGGTGCTGTTAGTAGTTACACTGAAACAGGTATAATTTAGGACCAGGCTGGCAAACCCAGGCATTTGTTCGTCGTAATGATAGCTGTTTTCCTGCACAAAGTTGCCATAAATATACTTATTGGTGGTGCAAACTGGGTTCCTCTATAAAAATATATATATTATAAAGAAAATAAACCAAGATAGTAGATACAGAGCCTTAGGAGAGGGGATAACTACTTTTAGATGGAAGATCAAAGAAAGTTTTTCTGAAAGAAAGACTTTTGAGCTGAGACCAGAATGACAAGGAACCAGTCAAGGGAAGGTCCATGGTGGGAGAGCTCCAGGGAGAGAGACGCATCAAGAGTCCTGTTACAGGAGTTCCTCTGGCCTATTAGAGAAAACCTGTCTCTTTGGAATATGAGAAACCAGGAGAGTGTGGGAGGAATTAGGCCTGAGGCATAGGCAGAGGCTAGTTCATATTGAGCCACGCAGGTATGGTGAGGAATTTGGGTTTTACTCTGAGTCTTGTATATTAGTTTGCTGGAGCTGCCATAACAAAGCACCACAGACTGGGTGGCTTAAGCAAGAGGAATTTATTTTCTCATGGTTCCAGAGGCTGAATGTCTGAGATCAGTGTCAGCAGGTTTGGTTTCTTCTGAGGGCTGTGAGGGAAGAGGCTGTTACAGGCCTCTCTCCTTGGCTTGCCCATGATTGTCTTCTCCCTGTTTCTTCACAGTGTCTTCCCCCTCTATGTATCTGTGTTCAGATTTCCTCTTATTATAAGGACATCTGTCATATTGGATTAAGGCCCACTCTGATGACCTAGTTTTAACTTAATTACCTCTTTGAAGACTCTGTCTCTAAATATGGTCACATTCTGAGGTATTGAGGGTTAGTACTTAAGAATATGAATTTTTGGAGGGACATAATTCACCCCCTAACACCTCACTAAGTTTTGAAAGAACTGTGGGGATGTTTGATTAACTGAATAAGAGGTATTTAAACTCAATTTTAAAGTGAGGTGGAATAAAAATAGTTATATCCAGTTAGTATGGATGTCATGGTGTGAAATAGAAGCTTGAAATGGAGGACATTAAGTCTTATATAGAGAGCTTTGTTAACAGTTCCTTTCTCTCTCTCTCTCTCTCTCTCTCTCTCTCTCTCTCTCTCTCTCACACACACACACACACACACACACACACACACACACACAATTCTTAAGGAAAGCCACTATTCAGGTCTTGAGTGTCTAGACATCAGAATAGTCTGTGCATAACAATCATGCAATCTTGAATTGTTGCCAGAAAAAGTTATTTAAGAACTTCTGGGGGTACCAGTATCTGAAGTAGTAGGATCTAGGGATGACTAACAATGACTGTTCTTTGTTCATGAGAGATAGATAAAACCTAAGGAATTATGCCAACTATACTTTAATTAAAAACAACAACACCAAAAAGCAAGATATGAGGAGTTATACACAAAGGGGCATGAGAAGTTTACTTGCTTGTCCAAAATCCGGGTGTATGAGAATGTCAAAGCACAGGTTTTAGAGCATCAACTCCATATGTGGGATGATCTAAATGAGATATTTCCTTTTTGTCCATTACAATAGTATAAAGTTGGTCCAGGGTGAAGGTTTGAAAGTAATGACTGCCTCAAACTATCTGAATATTTTCTGAATATATGATTCTTTTTAAAAATTTAGTTTTTAGAGAGAGAGTGAGCATGAGCAGGGGAGAGGGGCAGAGGGAGAGAGAGAGACTCTTAAGCAGGCTCCATGCTCAGCACAGAGACTAATGTGGGGCTCAATGCCATGATCCTGGGATCATGACCTGAGCCGAAATCAAGAGTCAGACACTCAACTGACCAAGCCACCCGGCTGCCACAGGATATATGATTCTAACAAAACAAATACACATATAACTTAGAACAAAAGCAGCGCATTTGCTAGCTTTAATTTCTCGAAAGAATCTTGAAAACTAAATTCTAGTTATCCTATGATACAGCAAGTAATGAGGCAAACAAATGGCTATCCTGGAAAAAAATCTGGTAAATGTGAGTATGGGCTGGTAGATGGAGAACAGAGATCTTCGACAAAAATAACCCTAACATCTTGAGGTTTAATAAAGGAAACACTGACACATATGCGTTGAACTTCAAAGTGTCTGAGGTAAGTTTAGGGAAAAGAAAGAATACAACATACATACAAGTACCATAAAATAGTCCCCTCAGAGTTGAGCTGATTCATATTCCTTCTCTTGATTCCAGTTTCTACTCAGGAGCTCAATTTGTTTTACTTCATTTCTATTTACCCTTTGAACTTAATGTTTTGGATTGCCCCTTCAGTACCCAAGACCCCTTCACCAAGAACACCTCTTCAGTGTGTTCCTTTGCTCAAGATTCTGTGCCTTCCATGCTATCCTTAGATCTTCTATGCTTGGTATTTGTTTCCTGGAGTTTCAGGTCACATAGAGTTATAGACTTCCCACTTACCCTCAAGTGGAATCTAGATAAAACAGGAAGAACCATTTTCGAGTGTGACCTCCAACAACATGGTGGTGGGTGACCTCACTGAGAAAGATGATATCATTGGAAAACTCATAGTGCAGAAGGACTCTAGGAGGAGAAGGAAGGATGGGCATATTATTAGTGGACAAAACAAAAGAGAATACCATGACTGTTCATCTCAGACAAGAAATGCTAAAACTCTAAATGAGTGGAGTTTTGAGAAAGGCAAAAGGGAATTAAAAAGCTACTTAAACATAGATTTTGAGCAATAACGAAAAATGAAGTTTAACTAGTTTGGAAAAAGATGGCATGATGTTAATAGATGATGTAAAAAACGGTGTTTTGTCTAATTATAATTTTATTTAAACTCTCTAGTTTAAAAAAAAAGAGTGGTTTCAGGGCACCTGGGTAGCCCAGGCAGTTAAGTGTCTGACTCTTGATTTTGGCTCAGGTCATGATCTCATGATTCATGGGATCAATCCCTGCATCAGGCTCTGTGCTGACAGCAGAGAGTCTTCTTGGGATTCTCTCTCTCTCTCTCTCTCTCTCTCTCTCTGTCTGTCTCTCTCTCCCTCTCTGACCTTCTCCCACTCACGTGTGTATGCACACACTCTCTCAAAATAAATAAATAAACTTAAAAAAAAGAATGGTCTCACCAACAAACACCAAAAATTTGCAAACAATATTTCATGGAGTAGGAGGTTTGGGATAGAACCTATTTGAGGGGAGGGAGGAGGATAGAGGTATACAGGGAATAGTGTGAATTAATGCCATGAAGGCAAAATGAAGAGGTGATTTTTGAAAGGTAATTAGATGTATGTGAAGGAATCGTGAGAATCAATGTGGAAGGTAGGTTGGGAGTATGCCCTCTTTTTGTCTTTAAAAGCAATCCTCAACTAATATTCTCACTTGATGTAAGAGGTAGCTCTCAATGGCACCTCCACCTATGTTCTTATTTCTAGTCTCAAGGACATATTCAGTTCATAGACCATTTGCAAAGGCTAAGTGTTTAGCTTGCCTAGCCCTAGTCTAGTGATTGAACTGAGTCTTCCAGGCTCACCAGCACCCACTACTTCATAGTGTCCAGGGCTGTCTCACAGATGGTGATCAGCAGAGATTTGGGGCAATTTTAGTTTTACTGAAAGAAAAAAAAAGATTAGTAAGCATATAAACATTGGGAACATAAATACACATAATTTCCATCAAGGGAAAGCACATAATTCCAAAGATCATTTGACAGACTTTTATAACTTAAAAAAAGAATAGTGTTTTCTCAGCATCTGTTTTCTGAGAGATGCTTGTTACATCAGATAGAGGAGACCAACTACTAGTTTTCCACTATGGGAACATTTCTCCACTTAAAATTTTTGGCCTATGTGGAGATGAAATACGTGGTTTCTAAATTTCCATCCAGTGTTAATATCCATGATTTGGTGTATTCCTGATAGTTGGGCAACTTCCTGGAATCAGTGTTACTTTATTAAATTTATAACAACATAGATTTTGGAATATGACACCAACACACTAAGCTTTCTTATAGATCTTATATCAATTTACCTAAATATTGGCAATCATTTTCAATATTTGTTTCCCAAAGAAGGAAATGAGTTTGTATTATCAGATTAGACAAGTGGCGAAAAATGGGATTGTAAGTAAGCACACACACACACAATTGTTTTAGTATATCAAATGGGCATTTAAACTGAGGTAGAACAAAACAACCCCTGTGGATTTTGCTGGATGGAAATTGTAAATGACAAAAACCCTTTTCTTCTGCTCTCATCAAAATAATCTAATGCTGTAGAACTTACTGCATCTACATTTCATTTGGTTTTCACACAGGGTTTTTCTAGTGTTTTATAGATAGGCAAACAAATGTTAGTGGAGTGACTTGTTCAAGGTCACCTAGGTGGACACATTTGGCATCTGTGTGGAAAAGAAAATATAACTTACCTTGTTAGTACACTGGTCATTAGAGTTGCCTTAAAAATCTGCCTTTGTTATCAACTGATACATATTGCAAAAATTCAATTTAGAGCTTTTGAAATTACCTCTTTAAAAATTTTTTTTTTAATGTTTACTTATTTTTGACAGAGAGAGAGCAAGCATGAGCGGGGGAGGGACAGAGACAGAGGGAGACACAGAATCTGAAGCAGGCTCCAGGCTCCGAGCTGTCAGCACAGAGCCCAACGCAGGGCTCGAACTCACAGAGTGTGAGATCGTGACCTGAGCCAAAGTCGGTCGCTCAACCGACTGAGCCACCCAGACGCTCCTGAAATTAACTCTTTTAATAATAATGATAATGACAGTTAATTTTGTTAAGCACTTATTATGTATTAGTCACAATATACTAAGCATTCCATATTTATCATCTGATTTACTCAATTTGAGTACATGCCTTTCTCTGAAAATAGCAATGTACAGTTATAATTATTTGCAGTGTATCTTTCTACAATGAAATGATGAAATATGGAAGTAGAGATTTTTTGTATCAGGATATGCTAGGATTTTCTATGATAATAAACACCCAGTAAGTCTTACGGCTTAAAATAGCAAATTGATTTCTTACTTATCCTACATGTCCATCACTAGTGTGCTGGGAATTCTGTCCCACCTTGTCCTTACTTAGTGTCCAGGCCAGTAGGGCAGTCACCATTTAGTACACGACTGACCACCATGGTAGAGGGAAAAGGAAGGTGGTGGATCATACATATGTCTCGAATGTTTCTGCATAGAAATGATGGTAGCTACTTTGACCAAAGCAAGTCACATCTACACTAAGCATCAAAGAAGTGGGGAGTGCAGTCTAACCCCTGTCCATAATTGTGGTTTCAGGTACTGATGGCTGCCACAGTAAAGCAGCATGAAAACAAGACAGATAGCACTTGCCATTTCTAGAATTACCTTCTTTACAAGAAACAGGCATCTACCTATCCCTTCTTCATTTTTTAATGTTTATTTATTTTTGAGAGAGAAAGAGAGAGAGAGACAGAGCATGAGCGGGGAAGAGGCAGAGAAAGGGAGACACAGAACTCAAAACAGGCTCCAGGCTCTGAGCTGTCAGCACAGAGCCTGATGCAGGATTTGAACCCACGAACTGTGAGATCATGACCTGAGCCAAAGTCAGATGCTTATCTGACTGAGCCACCCAGGCACCCCTACCTATCCTTTCTTCAAAATTTATTTTCTTCATTCAGCAACTCTGCATTGAGTGTCCACTGTACAAAGAAAAAAAAAAGGATCTTGCTCAATTATTGTGAACTTGAAATTTCAATCTCACTTCTAAAAGGGCATAGATTTGATTTTACTTATTCAATCAGCTATTTGTTCATCAAGTAAATATTGGACATTGTTAGATTTTTCTGTGACAACAACTAGTTCTCCAACTCTCCACCACCAACTGGGGTTCAATTCTATTCTGTTCTGACACTGCCTGGAGTTAGCCACCCCCCCACCAGGTCAAGGGCTCAGCCCCACATGACAGCCCCCTACTTCAGACACCAGCTACAGGTGTGGTGCCCAGGGTGCCTGCATTTCTGCCTGGTCATCTTCACATTGGAGATTATCAGAATTTCCTCCTTGGTTACATAACTTGCTAGAATGACTCAAAGATCTCAAACACTTTACTACAGATTTGTGGTTTACTTTATAGGATTCAACTCAGGAATAGCCAAGTGGAAGAGAGGGATAGGGCTGGGCATGGGCAGAAGGAGGGCACAGAGCTTCCATGCCCTCTCTTGGTATGTCCTCTTCCTGGCACAGTGATGTGTTCACCTACCTGGGACACCTCCTCACTCTCCATCTAGAATTCAGGGGTATTATCGAGGCCTCATTGGCAAAATTGATTAAATTATTGGCCTCTGGTGATTGAACTCAATCTCTAGCCCCTGTCCTCAACCTGGAGGTTGGGCATGGGACTGAATGTTCTAACCCTTTCTGGCCACCAGCTCCCATCCAGAAGTTCTCTAGGCCGTCCTCCCCTATGGGCCAGCTCATCAGCACACAGAATCTGAGGATTTTAGGTGTTCTATGCCAGGAAGCTGGAGGAAAGCCACATATATATTTTTTTATCATACCATAAACATACATGCCAAGCTCAGTGCAAGGCACTGAGGACACAGTGATGAATGCAGTAGACAGTCCCTGTTCTTATGAAACTTCACATTAGATAAACTCACTGAAGGGGAGATCAACCTAGAGAAGTTAGTGCAAGGTGAGACATAAGTAAAACTGATCTTCTATCCTCATAAGCATTTATCTCCATATACACAAATAACATCGAGGAGTAGTAAACTGGGAGCAGGAAGGAGGTGCTGGGTGTGGGATGGAGATGGAAATCAGAGAAGCTGCCAGTGCATTTTCAATGACCTGAATCACTTTAATCTTATGTCTTTGATGGGGTCTCAAGTTGGCATATTTTTCAGGGTGCTAGGTGCAGGAGCCAACAGAGTTTAGCCAAGTAAAGAAGATGCTTTTCAATCCTATCCCAGGGTGCAATCTAGATTATACAGTTCATGGAAAATAATACATGAGGGATAATACATACAATTTTCCACCTGGATTAATGAATGCATGAATTGATAAATTGCTAAACAAATGTATAAATGGATGAATTATTAAGTATAAATTAGTTATACATGGAAACATTTTATTGTTTACTTTCTTCCTTTGAATTTTGAATTTGGGAGCGTTGCACTATGAATTCTTAAGAAATCTGAAAACCTCCTTTAAGAAATGATAAAAAAAAAAATCCTTGAATGGACATATTTGTCAGCAGTACTCACACCTCTTCTTACTTTTGTTCTGGTTCCTCTCATCTCCTTGACTTTCCTCCATCTCTAAATAGGAAGTTGGTTAGTTCTACTGAACTTGTAGCTCTGATGGTTTTTATTGAATTGATCTACTCAAAAACATTTATTTCTTTGTGACCATAGCGTATAAGAACGTGAAGGTTTTCTTTTCACCCAATAAGGGAGAGTGCATCTCGAATATTTTATAGCACTCTATGGATATTTTACACCTTTTGAGGGAACGCTTCCCTCTTATAAAACCATTAACAGTCATGATAAGGTTGGGTCCCTTTGGATCAACATTGTGAATAAAACATCGCGCTCTGATCTGTGGCTCAACCATGTTCAATTTCCCAGAATGTGATTGGGTACAGAATTTACTTACTCAAAAACTTATTTTATCCACTTTTAGAATTACTGTTAATGTTTTTAAGATGTCATCTCTATTTTTGAGGCTAAGGTCACAAAACAAAACCGTGTGTCAGAGTAAGGTACATTTGCCTATGTTTGTCAAATTAGTTCATGCCGTTTATGGGCCTTCACTCAATTTAGACACAGCTGGTATATGAGGCTTTGAATAGACTATATGAATATTCAGCTGGTTTAAAATAATGTAAATAATAATTTTCATTCCCGTTTTTACATAAATGGGAGTTTTGCAGACATTGTCACAGCAGCCCTTTTTCCTGTGGGTCTAAGTTGAACTGTCATCTGGTAGACAGTGGAAGGGAAGAAGCTCTTTGCATTCATTGCTCATGGTTACAGGATAGTGAGGTCATTGTTGAATTTGAGATTGGACAAGTGATGCTGTCTCTTGAGGGAGTGATTGCATAATTTTTTAAAGTTTCATAAACTGAATGTTTAGGCTTCTAACTAATATTAGAATAGACGTTACATCTAGCCACTTGACTCCATGGAGAGCTGAATTCAATGAAAATCATGCAAAGAAATAGATTATTGTCTTGTAATGAATTTGTTAAAAATTCACAGTTCTTTGAAGAATAAATATGTTGTGGTTTTCTTTTTCCCAGTAATCCCTTTTAACCATACTATGTCAGATATCCGCTTCTACTGCCATAGATGGTCTTGAAAAAATTCTATAATTTCTCATCTATTTCATTTATTAAAACTTAGTCCAGTGCATTTTAAAACTTTCATCTCTTATCTACTTTAACCCCTGTCCCTTCCTGATCCCCACAGACTAGACTTTTGACTTAGACTTCTGAGTTTGAGGCCAAGCTCCTTGGAGTTTGGCATGCTTGGAAGCAGGGAAGAGGTCTTGGTGGGGATGGGGAACATGGGATGTTTTTAGGTTTCGTACTGCTCGTGGAAGTCACCTCAGTCTTACTCTGCTTGAGTCTGTTCCATTCACTGTTGATGCACTTGTTTCTGCTCAAGTGTGCTGTGCTTTCCCACAGCATAGGGATCACATTTGTCTTGGCCCCACTTCCTTTGTGAAAACCCCTCAGAAGGTGCAGCCTAGTTGATCCTAAGCCTGGCTGCTAGCCCATCAATACCTTCTCATGGTCAGACATACCTGCTTGCTTGACCTAATGATTGTGAATGGCATCTTCCTTTTCCCCTCTCCTCCACACTTGCTGTGGTAGAATCATAGGAACTAGTGAGGTTCTCTGGGACTCCAGAGTCTGTGAGGAATTGAGATGGGGTTGCCTCATCCTTCAGTCCTCAGGCATGGTCTTTCTTAGCTCTATTGTTATAGCTGTGATGTCTGGCCTGAACCTTCCAAAATTTCTAGGACAGAAACAAGTACCGGTATTTATGGTTACATATCCCTCCACATTTCAGGGAAACATGTCAGACTCTTTTAAGAAGCCTCTTATTATCACTGCTTTGAGAGTAGCAGTGGGCTAGGCCTGCAGGGTCACTAGCCCAGTAAGCATTTAGCTAGTGATTGTAAGTGACTGTAAGCAAAGATTACCAATGCTTCTTACTGAAGCCAGGTATTAATTGGTGAAGGCAAAAAGAAAAATCTCTCCACCAAATCTGCATTTCCCATAAAAAATCCAGTTCCCTTCTACCTGTCCCCAGAATGGTGGTTGGTGGTTGTTGGGTAATTATATCACCACCTAGTAAGCCCTTGCTGGGGGAGGTGTCTGTCTCCAATTTATGGCAATTTGTTGGTGGCTCTGTGTGGCTCTTGGGCAAAATTCTCAGATATTAGAAAAGTTCTCACTTTTTCTGCTGCTTTTTTGTTGTAAGTCTCTCACTGTTCCATGACTAGCTATAGAGAGAATGCAAGAGATGTAATACATTTTTGTATTTCTTGTCCTTGATGTTGAATATGGCAGTCTATTTTCCGAAGAGCTGTTTTTAAAGTTTGAGTACGTTAGATACACTAAAGCTCTCAGCATAGACATGAAAAGGATGCTGGAAAATTGCATTTTGATCTCCTTTCAAGTCCTGTGAATGATTTCAGTTGGTTCACCCCTTTAGTGGCATCCCATGAAGCTAGCATTTCACCTAGAGAGGGAGGCTTTGATGTGCTGTTCTTGTACAGTGAACAATTTCTTAAAGATGGCATTCTGCAGTCAGTATTTCTGCCCCCAAAAGAGAAAAGGGAATTGAGGAATTAGAGAAATGCCAATAGGTTGGGAGAACATCCAAGATCTTTGGTGGGGATCTTGCTTTGCCACGTCTCCCAACACCACGTTATTTGATTTGTGAATGCAGCTGATAGTAGCTTATGTTTATTGAGCATTTATTGTACACCACATGCTGTACTAAGAGTTTTGTAAGCGTTGTGCTGCCTCATGCTCATGGCAGCCTCATATAGGACATACTGTTAGAGTAGAAACACCTCTATAACCTTCCCACCAGGTTGCTGGCAATTTGTTAATCATCTCCTTTTTGCTTTTTTTTCTTTAACTCATTGTTAATCTGTCTAATTGCCCCATATTTCTGCAAGGTTACTCCAACATATATTTTCAGGCACTTTATTAAAACCTTTAATGCATGTTGGTGTGATCCTAACAATTATTATGGGTTTAATATGTGTCAGTTTTTATGCTAAGTAATTTATATACGCATCTTATATAACCCCCAAACAATTGTCTGAGTTAAATATTATCTGCCTTATTTCAAAACAATGAAGCAGAGACGATGAAGGACATCCCCAAGCTCCCCAGATAGAGGATGCAGACACCAGGGTGCCAGCCAGGTCCATCTGGCTCCAGAGCCCAAGGATTTAACCCCTGCTTTGCCAGCTGCCTTTGTGGCCTGTTGTCAGTAGAGAAAGAGTGTTTCCAGTGACCCATGCTGTGCTCAGGTGCTTATTGCTTCATTTACTTGATGATCATAACCCATTCCCTTCGCAGTGTGTTCTAAAATTTTTAGCCTACCAATTTTGTTAACTTTCCAAGAAAAAGTAAAGCAGTGACTTATGCCATTCTATGAAATCTAAAGATTTGAACTTAAAAAACTTTCAGATAGGAGAACAGAACTTAATTGAATGTCTGTAAGTAAGATAACACTTGTTCAAATTAGATGCTGGTGATATGTAATCAAAGGTAATTGCCTTGGTCCTAGAAGCTTCAACTAAAGGGAGTCTCAGAAATCAGGGGGTTTCTTATGAGCTGGGGAGTTGATAAAAATTTTCCAGAAAGGAGATTGTTGGCAGGAAGAATTTGCCCTCTTTGAGGTAGCGGAACAGCACTGACAGGACATGGCACCCAACACACTAATGACCAGTTTGCTCCCCCGAATTCTATTGTCATAATTTTTAATGGAGACTGTTAGATATTTTAAAGTAACTTTAATTTTATTTTTTAATTTTTTAAAATTAATTTCTGAGAGAGAGAGCATGAGCAGGAGAGGGGCAGAGAGAGAGGAAGACGGAGGATCTGAAATGAGCTCTGCGCTGACAGAAGCAAGCCCGATGTGGGGCTCGAACACATGAACTGAGCCATGAAATCATGACCTGAGCCAAAGTCGGACACTGAACCGACTGAGCCAACCGGGCACCCCTAAAGTATCTGTAATTTTAAAGCAGGTGCTGGTGGGTAAAATAAATCTCTTACAAAAGTTAGTTTTTCAGTTCTGTGTATTTTTTAATTACACGAATCTATAATAAATTTTATTGCAAATTATTTGCAGTCTAATATTTAAGGCTGGATTGTGTGTGTGTGTGTGTGTGTGTGTGTGTGTTTGTAACTTTTTGTGTACATAGTGACTTCTGGAAAAGTCTAGTATTTACTCTCAATCTCTGGCAAACTGAAACTATATCCTTTATAGGTTTTTCAACTCATACTACCCCCAAGGTTCTGTAATGCTCCTGGTACCCAGTTTTCAAGGTAGATTTCATTCACTGTGGAAAGCCAGCCTCTTTCTTATCAGGTGAATGTAAGCAGTCCCGCTGACTTGGCAACTTGAGGATTGAGGCACATGTCTCTGATTTCTTTTGTCATTGCAGAGGAGCCAGAGTGCCCTGTTTACAAAGCTGCAGAGCTGAGCCGGGCATTCACGAAAGATACTTAGCGAAGCTTCAGCTTTTTAATTCAAATAGCAACTATCAGCAGACTAGGAATTTTTTAGTTCAGATTTTGGTAGAGAGGTTAAGTGTATTTACAATCAGCTAGCTCATTTGTGCATAGTGGCAAGCACTGGGTTATTTCTGGATCTCTTAGATGGTCTTTTATTTTTTATTTATTTTTTAAATTAAAAACAAGTTTTGGGGTTTTTATTTAAATTCCAATTAACATACAGTGTAATATTAGTTTCAGGTGTATAATATAATGATTCAACATTTACATATGACACCTGGTGCTCATCACAAGTGCCCTCCTTACTCCCACCCACCTCCCCTCTGGTAATGATCAGTTTGTTCTCTATAGTTGGGAGTCTGTTTCTTTGTTTGCCTCTCTCTTTTTTTCCCTTTTGCTTGTCTGCTTTGTTTCTTAAATTCTACATATGAGTAAAATCATATGGTATTTGTCTTTCTCCAGCTGACCTGTTTTGCTTAGCATAATACTCTTTAGGTCCATCTATGCCATTGAAAATGGCAAGATTTCATTCTTTGAACGGCTGGATAAAGTCCAGTGTGTGTGTATGTATATAAATAATATAAATATAAATGTAAATGTAAATATAAATATAAATGTAAATATAAATATAAATATAAGTATATCACATCTTCTGTATCCATTCTTCTATCAATGCACACTTGGGCTGCTTCCACAGCATTATCTTAGATTGTCTTTTAAATGAAGAAAGATTCCAATAAGCTTATCCCTACAAGTTGCAAAAGTCTGTCTAGAGGTCAATTGCTAAGATACAGATAGAGTTTATAAAAGCAGGATATCTATAAAATGAAGTCACTTTCTATAGTGGTTTCTAGTGAGAGAGGTGCATTGAGCTCTCGAGAATATTTACTATAGACTTCTTATATGCATACTATTATACAAAGGAAATATAACTCAGCTTTAGCTCTGTAGGGACTTACTTACCAGAGAGCAATGCAAAACCCCCACACTCACAGAAAGTGATTTTCACATGTGCCAAACTAGAAAAAAAATAAAACCATGTGAAAACTTAGCAGTTTAAATATGATGGCTCATTTCTTTTACTTCTATTCTGGACCATTGCTTTTGTCAAGCCCTCCCCATGTGCACACGGGTCACCCCTTGTGAAAGGGGCATGCTGGCTATAGTTGAAGAAGCAGGATTGGTGGAATCCTGAGAAGTGGTCCTAAATGAAATTCAGTATTCACATATCCTCATTGAAAGGGTCTGGACCAGTTAGATGGCTCACGACTTCCATTTTGAGCCTTCTGTCTCTGTTAAGTATAAGGCCAATCCACAGAAGAGGAGGGCAGTATAGTACCACCCCCAGCACAGACTTCTTCATCTACTAACTGTGTAGCCATGAAGGTGTGATAATGCAGTCTATAATTCTCAGTTTCCTCATTGCTGTAAAGGCATAATAGTCACAAGTTGTTGGGAGGATGCATGGTGTAATTATATTGTGTAAAACTCATCGGGGTGTTTTGTTTATATGGGGAGTGCTTGATAAATGTTAAAAGTATAATTATTACAATTGTTTCAATTTTCCTTTATAGCTGAGGAAACTCAAGTTCAGAAAGGTTAAGTGGTTTTCCCAGGATCCCACTTAGTAAGTGGAAAAGCAGGGATGTGAGCACAGCCTTTTCTGCCTCCAGATCGAGTGCTCTTTCTAATGCGTTGTCATTTGTAGCCACTGACAGCACATTTTCTAAGTTCTGACCTGCATAAGGACTCTGTTGGGTACTGACCAACAAGAAAGACTGAGTCCCTTTCCTCATGGTGCTCACATTCCAGGTGCCTCCAACACTGCTTCCCATGCTGTGCCATCCCTGACATTCAGGATCAGGATTACTGACTCCCCACCATGCTCCAGGCCATTCTGTAACACAGAAAGAGAGGCTGTCTTAGGCCGACATTATGGGAAGGAGGGCTTTCTACGAGCAGAAATGGCCAGATGTCTCCTGCAGCTTGAGAGAGCAGTGACAAGTGGCAGCTGCAGCAGTGAGTGGGGCACTGGGGAGGACACGCTGATCATGGCTCAAATAGTATTGGCAGCATCAGCAGATATTACCCCGCACAGCCCCCGCCATTACTTTGCACGGTGGTCAGAGATTCTCATGCGGAATCTCTGGGTTTGTATCTTACTCTGCAGCTGATATATTATTATATGATCGTGCATAGGTTACTTAAGCTCTCTGTGTTTCATCTTTGTCATCTGCAATATCAGGCTCACAATAGCATTGGTTTCATGGGAACTTCACAGACAGGACAGCTTAGTGGACAGAAAGTATTCAGTTAGTACTCGTTAACATTAATGCATGTCTAGTGCAATGTTGTTTTACTTAATTTTCACATCATGCCTGAGAAATAGACATTTTTTTTAACGTTTATTTTTGAGACAGAGAGAGACAGAGCATGAACGGGGGAAGGGCAGAGAGAGAGGGAGACACAGAACTGGAAGCAGGCTCCAGACTCTGAGCCATCAGCCCAGAGCCCGACGCGGGGCTCGAACTCACGGTCCATGAGATAGTGACCTGAGCTGAAGTCGGACACTTAACTGACTGAGCCACCCAGGTGCACCGAAATAGACATTTTTAATGTCTCCACTGACCAGATTAAAACCAAGTTTGCATGGCTAATAAGTGCCAAAAATAAGAGTTGAGGGTTAGCCACATGAGATTCCAGCCTATTCTTTAGGCCCTATGCTGAACCACCTTCCAAGGAGCTCGAAGGGCATGGGCTCAGTGTTTAGAAGACAAAAATATGAATTCAGGTGACCTTTAAGGTTCAATAGACTTTGTTCAGGGTTTTAACTGCTCTAAGAGAGATGTAAAAATCAAGTGCCCCGGGGCATGGGTGGATGGGAAACACTGGAGAGAGACCGTGGAACAAGATGAAAGAAACTGGCATCTGAGGTGTAGGGTAGATGGTAGGAAGCTCATGGTTATTAGATTCAGATAGACACACGACAGAATTCCAGCTCAGCTCACATCCCAGGCTTACCATCCGTGTGATCTGGGGCGCAGTTGATAAGTACATTGCTTAACCCCTTTGAGCCTCAGAATCCTAAACCCTAAATCCAAAGGAAGAAGGAAGAAAAAAGAGAGAGGGAGGGAGGGAGAAAGCAAGAAATAGCGATTATAATGTTTGACTTCTGTCAAAATTAGGCACTGAGTGACACTTGATAGGTAGTGCATCATGCCCGATGCCGCTGCCAGTGTTCCATTTGCTGTCCCATGGATGGTTGAGGCAAGTGAGCCTTCATTTGATGGGGGACATGCTGTCTAGATTGTGGGAACATCAGCAGAAGTGCAAAAGGAGAAATCGTAGGAGTGTAGAAAATTGAAAATAGCATAAACCTATTCCAGCATTAATCACACAGATCACATGGCTTGTGCTTAAAGAGGCGTGAGGTGAGGATGGAAAGGAAGCTGGTTTTCATATATGGATTGTTCTTTTAGAACAATTATCATCTATAGGGACCCACTGACAGTGTTTGGGTGAGGAAATAACAAGACAGACACTGGGCTTAAGAGCAAGTTATGTATCTCCTGCGTCTGGGGCACAGTGATTTGGGGACAAGGGGCATCAGTAGGAAGGGAGAAAGAGATGAAAACAAAGAGATCTTTTGGAATAGTGTGGTCAAGGTTAAATTAAAGCAGTGACCTTGATAATACAAAGAAAAAACAAAACATTAATAGAGTAGTAAACGGTCATATCACTTAGCTATGCTGGAAGCAAAGAACCCTTAAGACAAACATAGCTTTGTGACTTAGAAGTTTGAAAATTCTCTTCTAAAGCTTTCCTGTGAACAGTAACGTCTTTAGGAATTTGCCTAAGGAAAGCATGTTTGTTTGGTTGGAGAAGTGGCACAAGATACTTACAGGGTGGTGAATAGTTTGAAAATAAATTCAAATTAACAAGTGACAAAATGGAAAAGAAAGATGCAGAAATGGGTGGGGAGAGGGAGATGAAAGCAGTGGGCATATCAGGAGAGGAGACGGGTTCCTTTCAGTGACTGGGCTGCTTTTTGTGCCCTTGACCCTCTGTGGAGGAACAGCCAAGAGGGGAGCTGACTCAGGAGCCTCTTACTTCTCTTTCAATGGTCAAGTGAAGTGTCTGGAAATATTTTCCAATTAACACACCTGACCGGATTTCTACATACAGGGGTTCTTCAAGGTATAATTTGTTTTCTAAAATGGAAACTGTTGCTCCTGTTGTTAGGAACTTAGATATTAGATTTTATATAAATGGTTGTGAATTTTGAACACCCCTTTCTCTGGATTCCAGGAGAACAGCTTTCTGTCTCTTTCTGAGGCATGACTTTGCCATTTGCTGAAAGGTCAGTATCTGTGGAAAGGAATACATATTGTAGGGAGACTATTGTCTCAAACATTTGTTTGGTGGACCTTCTGTCCTCTTTGCAATCTCTTCCATGTATAATGAGAAATAAACAGACTTATCTTCCCTATGATTCCCTAGTGTTAGCTAAACATGGCACAGCATGAAGGTACTGGAGAGGTTGTCTCCAAATGCATTTGCTCCACTGAGATGATTTATTTAGCAGCACCCCAGATTCTTCTGTGGACTCATTTATTCTAGCAGTGGGATTGATTTGAGATCCCAGCAGAGGCTGTAAGCATGGGGGTATTTATTGTACCTCATGCGATGTTTCATTATCACCACCGTTTAAGCAAAAGCCTGGGTGAATCCATAAGCATTTCTCTTTGGCTTTGGATGCATTTTTGTATTTACAAGTCAATATTTGTGACTAAATGAAATAATATATTGACAGTAGGTATTCTGTAAAGTTCAGGAGAGTGAATATGAATATGAATATTGAATATGGTGTGGATGTGTCGGGCACTGAGTAACCACATCATTCTGTAAACAGAAGCCTTCCTTACATTATCTGTCTTCAGGGAGAGCCACGGTAGCAGAGCTTGAAGGATGCCTGAATCCTCTATGCCAGTTTTCTGGTTCTGTCCTCCATCCTGACTATTCTGTAGAGAAAATACTGACTTGTATGCAAACTTAAGCATGGGTAAAGTTTTCCTGGCTCATCTTTGTGTGTTTTCCCCTCCATAGGGCAGTGTACTGGTGAAGCTGCAGCTAATGCTATTGGTACTTTGCCCACCTGTGTTCTCTTAACCTTTCTTGAGTCACTTTTGGACAGTTTGTAGGCTGATGACTGCCGGTACCTGAAGTGTTCTCTCTCTATGGGAGTCTGTATAGCCATGCTCCGGACAGACCAAATGTCAGAAAGTTGGACCAAATCGGTTGGTAAATAAGGGCTGGGTTTTGTAGAAGAATACCCTGACCTCCTTGTCCTTCAGAACTGATTCTAAGGTGCATTCCACATACTCTGTCTCAAAAGGCTTTCTGGTGAGATCACATCCCATTATTATTGGAACAGTAGCCTGGCCATTGGCTGGATATTCTCCCTTCCCTGTCTCACTGCACTCCTTCCTCACCTTGCTTCCTGGGGACCCCCTCCCAAAGAAACTACATGCACCCAGATCCTCATCTCAGGGTCTGCTTTTAGGAGGGATCCCCGGCAGAGACAGGCACAGATTCTGGAATCGAACTGCCTTGCGGCAAATTTTAGCTCTATTACTAATGGTTTTTAAAATAAGGAAATGATTAGACATCTTGTCATTTCCATCTCCTCAACTGGAGAGAAGGTGTAATGATAAGAGTTGTATGATGTTTTGTGAAGCTTAAGTGAAATAATATGGTTCAAATACTTAGCATAATGTCTGCCACACTGTAACTTCGCAATAAACATTAATTTTTGTTGTTGTTAGTAGGAATGTTGGTCTACTTCAAATCATCTCTAAGTAGAGGGCATGGATAGCCATGGACAAATATAGGCTTTAAAAATTCTGACAGCTTTCTCACACCTGTGTAAACTCTTGGAGCTTAAAGCTCTTTAAGTTTCTGCTGACCTAAAAATTACAGACCTGTGTCAGTGGAGGACACATGTAGACTTTGAGAAAGGGCTAAGCTAGTGGTATGAAAGCGAGACTTCCCTTGCTTTACTGAGTTGTATGATGTGGGCACTGAGTGAGAACATCGTGAGATATAAGTGCAGTGGATTGACATTGAAATTGATGTTCCTGGCACATTAAGATGATAAACAAATGGTTTTCTAGAGCTCTGCTAAAATTTGAAAAATTCAGTCATCAGTGCCCTCTGCTGAAGTGTAATATGGTATGTTAAGAAGGAGTATTCTAACAAGCATTTGTTGAATGCCTGTTGTATGCTAGGCATTCTGTTTGATGCTCAGTAATTAAGGCAGTATTACTTGGTCCCTGGCTTCAAGTCTGGTTGGGGAGACAGACCTGTAAACAGTTAAATTATAGCACAAAATACTATGGCGATACCAAGATGGGCCATGAGTTCTTTTAGGGTAAGTCAGGGAAGAAGGAAGGGATGTTTCATACGCTTTAGTCTTCCCTGGAGGTAGCTTTGAAAATGAGGACACTGAAGCTCACAAAAGCACATGAAAGTTAACTAAGGCATACCTGTGCCAGGTGAGGAGCCAGCATTTGAACCGGTTTTATTTCTTCAGGACCCTTTTCATCCTGTAGTGGTGAGAGGTAGAAAGGTACCATGTACTCTAGGTGTAGCCCACCCTGACCACAAGAAAGCCTAGCGTTTCTCTCAGTATATGGTCTTAGAATTTCTGGGTGTGTGGCACTTAGCATTTCCTTTGGTTCATTGCACAGGAAATAATATGAAACTGGGGTAATTCATACATCTATGGTTTGAATGGAAAGAGAAAAAGAGATGAGGCATGTGGGTGATATGCTATTTAAAATAATAATAAGAGTAACATTTTGTTTTCCTAAGCACAATCAAGAGCATAAATTGAAGGAATTGTGATCTAGAATAATGTACACAGAGTTATACCTTTTGCTCTCTCATTGATTCACAACTTTAACTTGTCTTTTTTTTTTCCTTTAGTTGATCTCCACTGTAAGGCAGAATTAATCAACCCTTGTGATTTATCAGATAACTTGGATATAGAAATAATGAGAGTTAAGGGGCGCCTGGGTGGCTCAGTCGGTGAGTGTCCAACTTCGGCTCAGGTCATGATCTCACAGTCCGTGATTTCAAGCCCCATGTCAGGCAGGCTCTGTGCTGACAGCTCAGAGCCTGGGGCCTGCTTCAGATTCTGTGTCTCCCTGTCTCTTTGCCACTCCCCCCATTCACACTCTGTCTCTCTTTCAAAATAAGTTAAAGACATAAAACCATTTTAGGAAAAAAAAAGAAATAATGAGAGTTTTTAATAATGAGAGAGAGTGAGTGAGCAGGGGAGAGGGATAGAGGGAGAGGGAAAGAGTTTCATGCAATCTCCATGCTTAGTGTGAAGCTTGAAATGGGGCTTAATCCCATGACCCTGGGATCATGATCTGAGCCAAAATCAAGAGCCAGAAGCTCAACCAACTGAGCCACCCAGGTGCCCCAATGCCCCAAGGTTTATATTTTAAAAAGTCAAGAGATTGGGGTTGTACAGCAGGATTTGGGAGTCGGCTGGTCAGTGGGAGTAGCATTGTAAAGAATCAGTAGCATCTGCTTATTTAAAATATTAATTAGCATCGTAGCTGAAAGAAGTAATGGCCTCTGCCCTAGAAGATCAAATAAGAGATAAGAAAATTTTTAAAAAATAATATAATCAATTTACATGCAATAATCATAGAACTGTGTGACATTAGTTAAGAAAATAGGTGGGGTTAATGAGGTAGACAGAAGCCAGCACTTATTGGACACTTACTGAGGGCTTCTGTGCTGTCGATATGAATGCTCCCATTTCACAGATGAGGACACTGAGAATCAGATGTTTAGGATTAAGTACCTTACCTAAAGGGGCACAAGTGGCATTATACCTCATGTTCAGGGCTTGACTGAGAAAACTGTTCTCTCCACTGTAGACCAGCTTGTCTGGTAGAAATGTGCCAAAGGAGCTGGTTGAGTTCTAGTTCCATGGAGTAGAGGAATATAATGTGGCAGTTAGGTGATGGGAGATTGTCTCAAGAACACTGAAGTTCACAAGTTCTTAGAAGCAGAAGAACTTTGGAATCCAAGGAAGCCATTGGGCTACAAGGAAGAGTGTGAGCTTGGAAATGAGGGAGAAATGGGGCAAGTCGGGCTCTGTGGCGCCGGTTCGTGGAGGAATTTGCAATCAGTATATGGTTCAGGTGGAATTCAGCGATGCCTTGGAACTATTTTTCCAAGTCAGGTGCTAGAGAACAAAAATGAGGAAAAGCAAGCCTTCAGCCTAACAAAGTTGGCAGTTGAGTGCCTTAAATTTTAGCCTTAAGCCTTGTTGAAAAGTGGTCTGATTTTTGTGTTTGATCTGTAAGAGTCTCACAGGATAAGGCAGAGTAATGGCATTACTGAAGTAGTAGGTATGGAATCAGAGTCTGATTACAAGGGATAAAAGATTCTGAGATCACTTCATAACAAACTTCTGCAAAAACAAATGCTCTGGTAATACAGATGTAAGGCAGCTGGGAGGCGGACAGGAGTCTTAAATTAGGAAAAAGGAGGTAACATGCTTGTGAAATGTGGCTGGGAAGTGGTGTTTGGTCTTAGGAACTGAGGCATGACTGAGATAGGCGTTGAACATATCTATTAATTCTTAACCTTGAGCTATATCTTTCCAGTGATTAGGAGAATGGAAGAATTTTTCTTTATGTATTCCTTCCAGCCCTATATTTCTTATTGTTAAATGAGATAGAAACCATATTGGAGGAGTTCACTGTATCGGTTAGAATCCCAGGTTCTTACATGCGCTAGTCAAAATCCTTGGAGTTGCTGAAGTGTAAAATATGAGATACCAACTTAAGATCTGTGACTCAAAACCTAAGTGTGGGGCAGGAAAGTTAGCCTACAAGCAGTGCCAATGTTTCCAACATGGGATGTAAAATATTTAGAATTTGAATTGTTGGCTTTTCCCATGTGATTCATCGATGCTTAATGCACATCTCTATTACAGCAGGGTTATCTCTGTTCTCAAGTGGTGGGCTTACCTCTCTGTCTCCACCAACTGTGTCTTCCTTTTTGATTTCTTGGCACTTAAAACAACATGTGGCTTATGGTTTAAGGTCTATACATACTTGAATGAAGGAATGCCCAAAAGAATAGTCAACTCTTCCTTTACAGTTATAGTTTATAAAGAAGGTATAAATATAATCCTTGACAATAAAGCACTTTGGCAATTCCCTATAAATTTTCTGTAATACAATATGCCAAAAAGGCTCAACAGACTTCCTTGTTTAACTCTGGCTAATGGACCTTTAGTCCTGTGATAAATATGTTTCAAGCATCTACTTTATGGCAGACAGTAGCTAAACATAGGGGTTGTCTTCAGCTGTTCTAAAACACTGTTGATATGGAAGCATATTTGTTGAAACATACTGAAGCCTGTGCTATAAGGCAGTATGGTCGTTCTGTGATCTCAAAGGAAGACTCACTGTTAGTTGAGCTTATTTCAGTTGGGTCTTGTAAATCAAGTGTTATCTAAGAAGAGAACACAGGAGGGCACCAGAGAACAAGAAACAAAACAAAACAAAACACTGAAGCGCTAGTTCTGGAATAGAGACCTTTGCCTAAAGTTATCATGACTCTGCAGTCTGTTCTAGCTCAGGTAGATGCCTAGACGTGACCAGGAAGAGGACATGCATGAGGAGAACGTAGACAGTGGCCTACACACATGAGGCGGAAGAACCTAGAAAGTGGGCTTGGTACATGATGCTCTGAAGAATTTTAAAGTTTCCCATTGACCCATCCACAGTGCTTTTCTAGAGATGAAACCTATTGCCTGATTCCATAAACCAAAGGACCTCCAACTTTTCTTTCAGATGTCTTTCTTCTGGGACCATCGACACATAGCTGGTCTTTCTGATTAGTGGAGAATCCCAAGGGTGTGCTGCTTAGAAGACAGAGCCAATAGGTTGAAATACTGACCCATTCATGAACTTTCTTGTGCCTAAGCAGACAACTCCCACGGAACATGGGAAAGTTAAGCCATGTCACTGTGGTTGAGATAACAGTGAGTTTACACAATTTCTGGCACTGAGCTGTGCTTAGAATTTGAAATCACTAACCATGGTTCCTATGACATCATTAGATACAACCCATGATGTCTCTGGGAAGTTGTGGCACTTCATAGGTGAAAACAGTCAATGAAAACCCAGGTTTTTTGGCTCAAAGTTTCTGTGGGTATACATGTATGAATATATACAGCCCTAATCTGCTCCATCTGGCTCTGGAATACTCAAGCCCACATTCCCGGTTGCCTACTAGTCATTCTGACGTGTATATCCCCTGAACCTCTCAAACTCATGATGTTCAAAATACAGCTTATCAGTCTTCATTCCATCCCATCTCTCCTTTTTGTTTTTGTCTTCGTTTTGTTTCGTTTCATCTAAAATAAGTGGCAAGACCAAGTCAAAGGGGCTGGAAATCTTGAATTAATCTTCAGTTTTGCCCCCCTCTACTCCCTAACTCTGTCATCCAGCTGGTCACCTATCTCTTCATACCTTTCATTTGCTTCTCTCTGCTTTAGAGTATTTTAATGCAATACTGTGTATTTGCTTCTTTCATAAATTCTGTAGTTCTGTCTGTTGGGGTCTTAATCTAATCCACCCCCAAACTGTTCTTCTTTTTAAGCACATAGGCTCTAGAACTCGACCAGTGGTCTCTAAACTACAATCTGCATGCCAGATATTCCCCACATCTCTTCTCATAAATAAACTCTTATTGGAACACAGGAATGAACTATGCTCACAGTAAAAAAGGCAGGAAAAAAAAGAGTATGTGTTATATGTTTCCATTTATATAAATCTAGAAAATGCAAACTAATATATAGTAACAATGCAGATCATGGATTGCCTAGGAAGGGCATGAGGAAGGAGTGACAAAGTGGTATGAGGAAGCTTTTGGGGGTGATAAATATGGTCCTTATCTTTATGATGTTGATGATATCATGGGCCTATTCATATGTCAAAACATCAAATCATTTTAAAAATTTTATTGTATGTCAGTTATGCCTCAATTTAAAAGAAAATATTGTGTTTAACATTCAGCATCAGGTGTTTCATATTCTCATCCTTAGCCTGAAGAGTTACTTGTGTTTGATAGGTCACTGGAGTGGTTTCTCAGAGTCCTACACTCCCACTGTTACTAGTTCTAAGAATTGGGCCACATCACTTAACTTTTTTGTGCTTTTGAAAACTCACTGAAGACAAAGGCATACTGGACTTGATTATCTTCAAGCACCTTCTAAATTTTGGAGCTCTCATCTCTATTTGATTGATTGATGATTTCTTGTTTTTGAGAGGACAGAGCATGAGGGGGAGGGGCAGGGAGAGAGAGGGAGACACAGAATCCAAAGCAGGATCCAGGCTGTGAGCTATCAGCACAGAGCCTGATGCGGGGCTTGAACCCATGAACCACAAGATAATGACATGAGCCAAAGTTGGACACTTAACCGACTGAGCAACCCAGGTGCCCCATCTCATCTTTAAAGATTCATCTCACAAATAGTTTGGGAGTACCTGTACTCACTTAGGTAGTATGTTAATGGTATTTGTCTACCCTTTCCTTGCTATAGGTGATGCCTTGGCTATAAGATATGCTTTTTTCCTAAGTATCGTATCCCTCTTTGACATTGCAGGGACTTCTGTCATAAAATATTTCTTTATAATAATAGAGAAATATTGGTTTCCTTGTTTCATTAAATTACCCTTGTGGATTGCACGCATACAATTTAGCCTCCCAAATTCATCTCCTTTTGAAAATTTAACAATAATAGGATGTTTTTAGTTAGGTTGAAAAACGATAATTTACAAAAAAATAATTAGAGAATGAATGTTTTATGAGAATATGACAGACTTTAGAATAGAAGATATCAGTGAGAAATTCTCCATCTCTTAGGGCCTTGTAAATGACACCGGCTTCACACAGTGGCCTTAAAGTTGAGTTCACTGTTACAGGAATCTGTAAGCTTCTTAAGACATCCTAAAGCCTGTGGTCGAACAGTGAGAGGAGAATTTGCTGGAACTTCTCCAAAGCCCAAGTGCTTAAAGCCCAAATGACCCAATGCTAGCCTTGCTTATCTCTAGGGAAGTTTCCTTAGCAACATACGAGCAGTGTTAGAATGCTTAAAGGAATACGTTTTTAACATTTGTGTAAATTGGACACTGAAAAAATAAGAATATTACAGTTATATTTAGTTAAGCAATTATTGTTGACATCAAGATAGGCTGTTGGAGTAGCTATTTCATGAATGGTTAATTATTCATTTATCAGTCTACATGGAATTAAATGTGGAAAGGGAGCTGGTACCAGACACATTCCCCATGTTATATTGTGTATCTCTCACCATAGCCCCTTGATAAAAGCAATTGTTCTTATTAGTTTACAATTAGGAGAGACTGAGGCTAGGAGATGTTTAGGTGTTTGTCCAAGGTCACACAGCTAGTATGTACTGGAACAGGAATTTGAAGGCAAGTCTGGCTAACTTGAAATCTAGAGTTCCTTCTCATGCCCCACTGACTTACTACTTATTGTGAGGCATTTGCATTATCATTCAGCTGTTTCCTTCACCTGGTGTTTTAGTGTGCTGGTTTTAGTTTCTTTGGGGCATCCTGCTGGCCTGCATGAGAGATTATGAAACTGTGCTCTAACTGTGGTAGAATGTTATCTCCACAAGCTCCCATGACACCACTGGTATACCAGGAAAGATGGATAATCCTAGGTGGGGGTGGGGGTGGAGAAATCTCAGCCTTTATCTCAGTGACATCAGGATTTTATTTATTTTTTTCTCATGCAATTTTTGCATGGGCCTTGTGGAGTTTTAGGGGTTGAGTTTATTTTGGTTTAACAACAAAGAATTCAGTTCTTTAAGGCATTTTTTCTTCCTGTGTGTTCCTGGAACTTCTATTTCCCATCTGACCCTTTATGAAATATGAGTTGCATTTCTTTGTCTGTAAAAGACATCCAGGAGTTTGTCTCTTTGTCTCCAGCCTCACTCCCTAGCCTTGTAGGCTTTGTATTTGAAGGGCCAGAATGATTTTTCTAAAACAATAATCTGATCATATCACTCCCTGTGGCATGTGGGAAATCACTTTGACATTCCAAGTACACTCACAGGCTGCTATAGAGGTCAGGGAACAGAAAGGGACATAGACCAAATTGAGATATGTAATTATATGGGCCATTAAATTAATGCACACAACAAGAAGCAAGGGGAAAGAGATCAGGCAGATGACTGCACTTAAGTTAGTGTGCAAGTAGGATGGAAAAACTACTCTGATCGAATCCTTGTTACATGATGTGCATATGTCTTGTTCTCTCTCTGCCATATCAGTCTTCTCTGCTGATGGGGTGGCTACGAGGGTAAGAGTTGAGAGGTCCTAAGCAGCTGAGAGGTCTCTGGGGCCATCACACACTTGACCTACTGGAGAAACACAAGAGCAGGTAGATCTGGCCACAGCTATAAATCACCAGTTAGTTTGACAGCCAGATATAAGTTTTATGTGTGTGTCTCAAGCAGAGAAAAAATGGGGCGAGAATGGATCCATAATGAGTGTCATTAATGAGTTGACCAAGTTAGGGTTGACAGCTGTCAATCAGATATGGTCTCAGATTCATAAATATTTAAAGTTTATTAGGTATATCTATTCCTTTTCTCTGGGCAAGTACTTCTCTGTTTGTTCCATTCCTTTTATCTTTGTTTAAAATATATATGCTCTGATTATTTTCTGTGTTTAACAGGACTCAGAGGTTACCTATTTGCTCTCTATACTTAACATTTCCTGTGAGTTTTATTCAAACCGCTTGTTTTTATTGTTACCTATAGCAAAATTGAATAATGTAAATAATATAGCAAACACACATGGCAACCTATTTAAGATATTCCAAGAGCTCTTTTGGTCTAGAAGATAAAAAAAATACAAATAAGATACAAAATCTTATTTTGTATGTTATTGCAACAAAAGGCCTCAAAATCTGCTCCTGGGTACCTCTTTGGGCTCACCTCCTCCCTCTTATAAAAATGCTCTAAACCTGCCTACCATATGAAACTACTCACCATTCCCTGAACTTGCTAGCCTCTCTCAACTCTACACATGGTACAGAGTCTTCTTCCATCTGGTCTACCTGGAGCAGTAGTTCCTGTTCATACTTTAAGGAGCGTAAGCCCCTCTTTCTCCAAGAAGTCTTACTTGAATGCCACTATCTTTCTGGACTCCAAACCTAGACCAAAAGACACACACACATACACACACACACATGTATGTACACAAATACCTTCTCCCTCTCACTGTGTCCCGAAGGTATAGTAAGAAGGGTTCACCCAAGTGTTCAAGCACTTAAAGCACCGTATTTCATTTTCTACATGACTGTCTCCTCCAGTAGACTCTAACTTGATCCAGGGATCTTAATATATTTCTCCTTTTATCCCTAGCCGCTAGCCAAAGCATAGCATGTTACAAAGGAACAGTATCTGATGGGTTAGTGAGATAATGAATATTTAATAACAAACAAATGTTATTGTGCAACCATTGGATGCATATTTGTTCTTAGAGTAAGAAGAATTTTTATCCTTGTCATTTTAAAATTTAGTCCTTGTGGGACTTTCTTTCCCCTCTGTTTTTCCTTTGAACTGTTTTAAAGCACCATTTATTCCTATTACTTAATTTAAAAATCACTTAAATGTGTTTTTGTAAACAAGCAATAACAACAGGTATTGCTAATCTGTTGGCACCTACCATGTGCCAAGCTGTATGTTGGAACTTGTCTTTCTGTTGATCCAAGGGAGCTGAATCAAATCGCAACACTGATGAATGGCAGCTAGGATTATGAATCAGTAGAAGCATATCTAGCTTCAAGCAGTATAATTAGATGTAATAAGCACATAACCACATTTTCTCCTCATTTCCACGTAGAGCGTGTTAGAGCCATTTGAATTTCAATGTCCATAAGCTGAATTTATTATATACATTAATATAAACACATGTTGAGTATCACATCTAGGCCTTGGACTAGAACCTGAAAAAGATAGGTACAGTCTCTGGCCACATGGAGTTTCCAGCCAGCATCATTTCAAAGTCAGTGGGAAATAGGTTATTGAGATGAGAGTGACCCACCTGAAATCCAGTGGGAGAACTTGAGTTCCTGCATATGCAGGCAGGTCCCAGTCAGTGTAAACTCATTGTATCATCAAACACCCCAATATGCAAGTGTCCCCTCCCCTAGCAGCATGATCTAAGGCCCACATAGATTTACCTTCTCTTATTCTTTTCCATGACACTCCTTAGGATTTCCTTGCTGCCTTACGTACTCACCCCCATTCTTACCCAGACTGAATATCAGTTCAAAGAAGCATCTCTGTTCCTCCACCTCATTGCTATTCCCAGATCTCCACTTCTGCTCCTGCAGAAGCAACAGTGTCTGGATTTATTCACAACTAACATTCCTCATCCATCCAAAAGGCAGGTTAGTATAAGAATGAGCACTTTGCCCTCTAATAGTCCTGGCTTTGGATCTACTTACTAGTTACTTGCTCTTGGCCAGGGTAGTTTCAAATCTCTGTTTCTTACTCTTATGATCTATAAAATGGGATTACAATACTAACTTCACAGGATTGTGAGAATTGAATATTAAGCCCTGACATGAAGCACAGCAGTTATTTCATGCCCCATCGTCCCTAATAGTCTCCTCCATCCTTTTACCCTAGCACACCTATGCCAGCTCTGGAACTGTCTAATCACCCTCTGAAATGGACAAGGACCCTAAATGTGCTTTGCATTCTAAAAGATCCACACAATTAGAAAAAAGGATATGAAAGGGAAGCATCATTTACAGTCTTAGACTACCTGAAAGAACTTGCTTCTGGGTCAGAGAATAGAAAGAATTGTGAGCATGTCTTTTAGCCACAGTGGACTGATGTTGGGTTGGAGGTAAAAGGTCATCTGAGTAGACAGTACAGTGAGGAGCCAATGTAGTGCACACAGCTCTGGAGGCAGTGCATGTGTTTGTCTTCTTGACTCACCCCACATAACATAGGTCACAAAGCTCCATGCTTCAAGCATGGAACCATCACATAAGCTCTCCCAAGTCCTTCTTAATCCTCCTCCTCAGAACACCATTTCCTCTTCCCTCCCCAGCTAGCTTATCACCAGCCTCCAACAGTTTTGTTGCTGATTCTTCCAGTCTTCTTGTGATCTGCAGCAGCCTTGTCTCTGACTCTGAACTCTTCCTGTTTTCACAATGGGCCTCTGTCCCCATCCATGGGGGCTATGATGAGTGATTCAGAGATTCCCATATACCAGACATGAAAGGTTTGGCAAAAAGAAATAATAAGTTTGCTGAATTACACATTTGACATAATTTTTTCCAAGTGTGGTTGGTACCTAAAAATCTGCCAAATATATCAGAATGGGAAAGAATTCCTAGTAATATACAAAATGAAAGAAAAATTAATATCTTGAGAAGATGTATTTAAAACCATTTCTTTACCAAACAATTGTTGATAAGGGTATATTATTTAAAAATCATAAATAGCTCTAAATGATTTATAAGTGATATTTTGTTACCCACTGGTATTGATCTCAAATGCTAATTTACTGAGTAATAAAAATATTTGGCTCACGACAAAGTTGAAGTGTATGGATAAAACACTGCTTTGGAGTCAAAGAGATACGGGCTTGAATCTTGTTTCTGTCACTTTCACCTTAAATACCCTTATTTGTGTTGCTTAAACCCTCTGAGTCTCATGGCTTTTTCTCGTAAAATAGGATGAGGAACCCACACTTCAGACAGTATTAAATAACTATACTTACGAGAGTTAAGTGGGAAGTAGGAAATGGTCCACAATAGGTGGCCTTTCTCTCTCCATTTCTTCCTCAACCCATAACAGGGAGAGAGAGAGGGAGGGAAAAAGAAGAAAGGGAAGAGGGGGAGAGAGGGAGAGTAGGAGGTGGGGGAGAGAGGAAGAAACTTTTTTGAAAACCATCACTTTACTTGGAGGTATCATGTTCTAAGTTGGCTCCATCATGTGATGGAGTTATTTTAAGGATATCTCCCATGATAGGATACTGTTCCAATTTATTTTGCTATGGGCTTCTACTTCAGGCCTTGCATGTGTGTTTCACAGTTATATCGGTGGTAGGGTGAAAGATATTTAAACCATCACTGTGATTGGTAATGTCCCCTTAGTATGCACTGTTCCCTTAGCATGCACTGGGCACTAGTTACTACTAAATGTTTTACATGTATTGCCTTGACTAATCCTCACAAAGCCTTGTGAAGTAGTTACTATTCTTTTTTTATTCTTTTTTAAAATTTTATTTTTAGAGAGGGAGAGAGTGTGTATGGGTAGATGAGAGGGGCAGAAGGAGAGAGAGAGAGAATCTTAAGCAGGCTCCATGCTAAGCATGGAGCCTGATGTTGGGCTCGACTCTGGAATCATGACCTGAGCTGAAATCAAGAGTTAGATGCTTCACCAACTAAGCCACCCACGTGCCCCTAGGAGTTACTGTTCTTGTTCTCTGCTATGCATATGGGGAAGAAGAGTTGTAATGAGTTTAAGAAATTGGTAGGAAGGGCTTCTATGTGGTACTATTTGACTTAGGTTCAGAGAGGCATACAGGCAAACTGATGAAATAACAAGATGCAATCCTGGGGCATTTGGAGTACTACCTGTGTTATGAGAGGTGAGGTTATAAAGATTTATGCTGCAGCTAGATTCCCCAAGGTCTTTATGTGCCTTCGTTGTACCTAGACACTTAGTGGCCTTGGGGGATTTTAAGTAGGAACGGGCATGAAGAAATTTCTGTTGTAGAACAATAATTTTGACCACATTGTGAAAGGTTGATTGATTGTGAGAGTGAGAACACACCTTTAGCAATACCTGAAGTGGGAGTGGAGGAAGGCCAGAACCAGTACAGTAGAGGTGGGATCTCATGAAGTGAGCAGATTCAGGCCTCCCCTGGGACATGGAAGTGCCTACCTTGGCTGTGGTTTGGGTGCAGAAGGTGAAAGAAAAGAGAGAGTCCAGGAGGGACTTCATGGCTTGAGGAACTGGATGGGGATGACCTTAAGATAGATGTTGGAGGCGAGAGGGTTGGGGAGGTAAGAGAAGCATAGGACATAACCTGGAAAAAAATCAAAATACAGAACAGAGTTGAGGAAAGAAGTAAAGGTTGGCAAAAGACATAAAAAGTCCGGAGTTCTGGAATCTGAATTCTTTGCATTATCCACAGATGCTTCTTATCAAGTTTATTTTTTGTAATGTTTATTTATTTTTGAGAGAGAGAGAGAACATAAGTGGGGAGGGACAGAGAGAGAGAGAGACACAGAATCTGCAGCAGGCTCCAGGCTCCAGGCTCTGAGCGCTCAGCACAGAGCCCAACGTGGGACTCAAACTCATGAACCATAAGACCATGACCTGAGCAGAAGTCAGATGTTTAACCGACTGAGCCACCCAGGTGCCCCATCTTCTTATCAAGTTTAAAATATTAGAACCATGGACCTAGACTGCTCCTTAGCTGCTATGAAAAGCAGCTGTCTGAAAGTTAAAATGACAGGATTGTTGCATGCATGTAAGTGGCATCCCCCTGGGTGAGATGTGCTGCTTGTCATCCTATATAGTTCACAAACAGAGGAGTTCATTTTATTAAAGTGGAAAAACCCAATACTGTTCAAAATACATGCTTCCAAATACTTTTATTTGTTCTGTGTTCTGGCAGCATTTTAAAGATAAAGATCTTGAGTTTTATTTTTCTAGGAGAGAGATTTGCCTCTGAGTGATTTGACAAATATTGAGAATTTTCTTAATCTATTTTGTTCCCCTGTCATTTTCTCTATATGTTTCTCTCTTCTCCCATTTTATTTTGCCACCTTTTTCTTCTTTGCCTTTGTCTTCTTTCCACCTGGAAATTAAAGCCATGTTCATTGCATTGAGCTAGTTAATTGGTTTAATAGATGTATATATTTGTGTGTGTGTAGGGCATGTGTAGAATATTTCACTGTGAGGATTTATCTTTGTATCTCTTAGCCATCCTTGGTTCATCCCTTGGCCAATAGAAGTTGTGTAGTATAATAGTTAAGGCCAAAGTGGAACCAGACTGCCCAGATTGAAATCCCAGCAACTAGTACATATGTGACCTTGAAAATTGGCGGAACTTTATCCTGCCTTGGTTTTCTTAAGGGTAAAGTGTGGATATTAATTGGACCTAGGTATCAGTCAGCTCAGTTCAGTTATGCTCCATTAACAAATGTGTCTCTGCAATGTTAGTTACTTTAAAGAACAGAGTTTTATTTCCCACTCACATTAATGGTCATCGTGGTTCTGCTGTGGCTCTGCTTCACGTCTTCTTCTGGACCCTGGCCAGGGAACAGCCCTAATCTGTCACCTCTTGGACTTGTGGCAAAGGGAAAAGAGAGGTGGCAGAGCCATGTAATCACTCTTAAACCTTCTAAGTGGCCCAGGCCACTTCTGCTTACATGTCTTTGGCAATGGAGGAAGTCACACATAGTGCCTGGCATGATGGGACAGGAAATACAATTCTCCAGAAAGGATGGACCTATTAGGAATGGACCAATAGGAAGGGAGAGCATATTTTGTCAACAAATAATATAATCATGACAACCTTATGGGATTGATGTGAGTATTAAATTAATTAATGTAGGAAAAGCACTCAGAATGGTGTCCAGTGACTGCTGTTTGGTAAGTAAAATATACATACTTGCTGTTATTAGCAGAGTCTAACCCAAGTATGAGAAGAATAAGAAATATATTCATTTACTCTTTACCATTGAGAATTCACTTTGCATGCCAAGGACAGTGCTATGTGAAGTTGTGAAGGACACAGACATGAAGATGTTGGTCCCTGACTTATAGGACCTTTGTAGTCCTGCATGAAAATATGAAGCAGAAGGATAGTTAATGACTCAGACCTCCTGATAGACCAGATAACCCACTGGTAGGGTACCCAGTGCACACTTGTGGACCCCTTTCTCCCACACAATTTGTTTTTACTTGTGTAACACTTTCAGAAGACTATGAGCTCCTTGGTTATAGTTAGTGTGTCTTTTTCATCTTTGCACCCTCAGAAACTTCCACAATGCCTTTATAGTAGGTACTGGCCATTTCAATTAGAAACTCCTCTTCCTTTATACAGCTTGGAAGTGGGGTGGTGATTTCACCCTGATCAGTAGGAACAATTACCTTCTGCTTGATGCCCCAGCTTTATCAGGAATTCAAGGTGCATGGATAAAGCAGTCAGCAGTCTGAAGTTCACTTCCATGCTGTATGCAAATCGCTGCACAAAGTTATAAAGACAGCCTATAGAGATTAGCCACATTTGCCAAGCTAGCCACTTTGCATGCTTGCCCAAGGCCACACTTGCTGGATGAAGAACCGTTTGTATTTAAGTCTTACTTAGAGGGAGACAAATAATTTGAATCAAAATACCCTCGATCTATTTTTATTAATGCTCTGGTTTTAATTTTTTCCTCTATGTGCTTGTCTTGCAAGTTTTATTTTAGTGGGTGTCATAAAGAGATGATATTTCTAGTGAGATGGAGAGCTATAATTTCTCATATTTTGAAACCTACATACATATTATTTTAAGGGGGGGGAAGGATCATCATCTTAGTGAACTAGGGCCAGAATAGAGTGGTAGTTCTGCTAATCTAGCCTCCTGGATCCTCCAGTTGCACAAAGCAGATGTTAAGAGGATAAGAGGGTGCACTCAGGTGATAGGACCATCCTGCATTTCAACTGGCTCTGTTCACAGTGGGAGATCAGCTAATGCCATCAATCTCATAAGCCAGTAGACCCTGTAATTGTCATCAGAAGGAGACAGGCTGGAAATATCACTCCTTTTACATTCTTATCTCAGAGTTAGTACTTTCTGGTGTGGGAAGGAGGTCCTGCACACATAGGGGTTGATATGGAAATGCCGTTTCACAAAGCTCTTTGTCTCGGGATACTTATAAAACCTAGTGACTGTATCTTTATATCTAAAATAAAGTCCCTCTTCTGAGATATGGTAATTATTTAGAAACATAGAGCCTGAAGGGACTTTGGGTATGGAGACCATATCTCTTAGCTTCTGTCTTGAATAAAACTAAGCTAATTAAGAGTAATGGTGTTCTTACCTTCTCACAAGCCCTCCATGGTCCTTATGGGACCATAGGTCCTCATTGTGGAGAGCCTGGTGATTGCCCTCAGAGATCTATGCATTTCCTCACAACCCCAAGAGTTTGGTCACTATATGGTAATTTGAAACCACAGTCCCTACATCTGCCTTTAATGGTGATAGCAGACCACTGTCTTCTGTTCTCTTTGTACTTCTAGACTGTAGGCAGCTAGAGGTTAATGGGGAGAACTCTGTGGAGTTCCATCTGTGAAGCCTAGATTCTTGATTTAATTTCATGATTTCATACCCTGTGACCTTGGGAAAGTCACTTAACGTTTTTGCATCTCATCATAAGCATTGATATTTCCTACTCCACAGGGTTGTTGTAACATTTGAGTTACTAGGGAGGAAATGATCAAGCACTGTGTGTCGTCTTAGTCTGAGTTCCTTGAAAGTAGAGCCTGAGATAAGGACTTGGGTCAGGTGGTTTATTTGGGAGAGATCCCCAAAACTGGGAGTGAAGGGGTAGAGAGGATGAGCAGTAAAAAAGGAAACACCAGTGTGGGTATCCATAGTCAAGTTTTCTGCTGTGGGTCAAGTGGATATGGGGGAGATGGAGAGTGTTGTAATGAATGCCTCCAAGAATTATCCACTTAAATGACAGGAGATTCGGGTGAACGAATCCATTAGCTTTTCCCCTCCCATTGTTTGACAGCATCCATCTCCTTTCCCCCACTTCTTAGTGTCTCTTGCATGCAGGCAATGAAGACACCTCTGACTTTAGAGAAGGCCCAAGAGTTGGCTCTGCTTGAGGTCGGGACTGTCAGGCTGTGTGTGAGCTTACAGCTGTCCTGCTGTCATGGCTAAAGTCTGAGCTTGGCCCAGGAGACATGATGCAGGGTACCACAAGTGCCTGCTGCAGGGGCACACAACATGACCTATTTATTCTCTACTTGTATCTCTAATATAAACTTTTAACTTCTTTTGGCTTTATTAGTAGGTTAGGGCTTGACCCTAGTCTTGCAAGTAAAAAAATAAAAAAATAAAAAGTGAAATCAGGTCCCACTTTTCATTCATCCCCAAGATTAGATTTTCTGTTTCTATTTCACTGTGTTCTGCCACTTCTTGCATGTCCTTTACCTGGCCTCACCTTGTTCGTCCTCAGATCTCTAGACTGGGCCAGCCCAGGGGCATAACTTACGTGATGAAGCTGTGAGAACAAATGCAGCTACAGCAGAGAGACTTTGCAGGGAAACTGGGGGCTGTGTCACCTTGGCAGGTTGTAGCCCTTTGTGCTACCTCTTCACTTGCAAAGCTGGGGGAAACCATATCAGCTTCATACTGGGTAACTAAATGAGATTGTAAATGCAGAGCAACTAGCATCTTTTTATCAATGTTGCTTTCATTCTCATATCAGTTTCTCAGAAAGCTGTAGTTTTTTTTTCTGGCTGGGAAAAATATATTTAAAATGAAAAGTAGTGTCTTTATTTGTATCTGCTGCCTGGTATCTTTTAGCTCCAAGATGAATTAGGAATTAGCGCCTAATTCACTCAGCTGCCACAAAGCAGCGTGGGAACGTCTTCTACTTCCCTTCTTTTTCTTCCAGCACCTTCAATAATTTTACTGTCCTTTATTTTTTCATCCAATTTTATTAATTCACTTATATATATTATTATTGTATTGAACAACTTCTCAATTTGGTCAGGTTTATTCTATTGCTGAAATATAGTCTACAACTCTCTTCTCCTTTTCCATTTCTTCTCCCTTTCTCATCCTGCTTACTAGTTTGGTGTGGAATCTATTCAATTACATTTATTCTTCCACTAGCTTTTTTCCCCCTAATATGTTGAGTATCTTCTTGGTGTAAGGTACTCTGCTTAGGTGTTGGAGATTTTAGAGGTAGCATGTTCTCCTTCAAAGGGCACAGAAGTGGAGGCAATGAAAACACACACACACACACACACACACACACATACATACGTGTGTGTGTGTGTGTGTGTGTGTATATATATATATATATATATATATATGTAATACCAGGGACATAGTGATGATTTACAGGGTACAAGTGTAGCTGAGTTCCTGGAAAGGTGCACATTTCTAGCTGGAAAGGGGTGGGTGGAGGTAGATAAGTGGAGAAAGTCTATGGAAGAGGAGCAGTGGAAGATGTATTATGCCTTCCTTAATTTCTATTGACAGCAAAACATTAATTATTGGGATTAATTAACTATGCCTTTCAATTCATAATCGGACATTTTTTATTCTGCTTTTTATTACAAAGGGTCAATTCACAAGGAAAAGGCTTAAATTGGCATTTATTAGGAGGATATTAGGGGGATAGGCTGCAATGCATATCTTGGTATGGAACTCTTTTGCTCAGTCCACATCATTTTCAAAATCTGTGTCTTTAGTGCTAAATAATAAGATCATATAGAAAAGGCCCTAAGGTACAACAATGTTTTAAATCATCAAAAGAAGCCTAATTTGTATTAATTATATCATGACAGTGGTGGGGAAAATACTAGTGTGGTTTAGAAAGTTTTTTTTTTTTAAACAAGAATAGAATCAATACCTACAAAAGCATCTTTCTGCCTATCCCTGAGCAAATTGCCCTCATCTCTTGAAAAGTGGCTTCATGGGGAGAGATTATCACAAGAAATCTTGAGACTGTGCTCACCTCACCTCTCCTAAGCAATGCTGTAAATTTATGACTTAAGGTAGAGATTTGGCAGTAAATTGGGGGCAGGATTCTTTCTCGTCTTTTGTGGAGTCATTTGTTCCTTTAGAGAGACATCAGCCCTGGATTCACTGCATTTCAAAATTGAGATGCCATTCTCCGAGCCGAGATGAGTGGGTTCATTTTACACTGTGATCACAATTTAGAGATCCTACTGAATAGGCTGCCAGGGTTTGCTTTGTAATGTTAGGCACACTCCTTGTTGCAGTCCTTAGGCATGGGCCAGAGCACATAACTGAAACTATGCAAGAAAAAAGAAAGAAGGGGAGAGAGGCAAGGAAGGAAGGAAGGAGGGAGGGAGGAAGGGAAAGAAAGTCAGCAGGAATCCTGTAACCCTGAGTCATCAGTAGGCAGTGGTGGCCCAAGGTGCAGATTAACACCATACTAAGAAAATCATGCAGGCAGTGAACTTGGAGCCACACTTTTGAACAGTAGGAAATGTCCAGGGGATGGTGCTGAGTATGACTGATGCTTCGTAGGAAAAGTGCAAGTAACGGAAGCAAGCTGTCTTGACTAGTAAGATCAGTCATGTCTTACATTTTCTGGAATCTTTGCCTTCTCATCTGAGGGTGTGTCTACCACCCAGGTTCTCAGACTGATTCCTCTCTTTTCCTCTCCCGCTCCCAGTCCACCTTCAAAAGTGATCTCAAATCCTGTTGACTCCACCTCCAAAATGCACCCCAAACTTCACCACCTCCATTTCTACTCCTACCTCCTTAGTCCAAGTCACCTTCATTTCCTGCCTTTAACAGCCTCCCTGAGATCCCTTGTTTCTGCTATTGGCCTTTTTGGGTCCAGTGCACCCATAGCAACCAGAAAGATTTTTAAATCATAGGATCCCTTTACCCCTCACCTCCCAGTGACTCCCAGATACATGTAGAACAGAATTCATGCTCTGTACCACGTCCTTGTGTCCTCTTGTGATCTGGCCTCTGCTTACTTCTTCACCTTCTTTCCCACCACACGCTCTCCTTTGGGCACAAGCTCCAGCCACCATGGGGTTTGTTGTTGTTGTTCCTCTAATATGCCAAGGTTATCCTGGGCTTCTGCTCTTGCTGTTCCCATTGCCTCGGATATTTGCCTCAGACGCACCTCCGGAGAGAAGCTTGCTTTGACCTCCTCAGTTAAGAGCTCTCCATACAACCGGGTACTCAGGCAGGAGTGGAGAAGTCACCTCAGAGAGGCCTTTCTGAGACTTGCTATAAAGTAGCCCACCCTCTATTCCACTCTCCACCCAAATTACTTTTCCGTCATATCCTCCTGTTTCATTTCATCATAGAACTCAGCCGCATCTGATGATTACTGTATGTTTGGGTATTGTCCTTTATCCTCCCTCACTTCAGACTAGGCTGTAAGCTGTGTAAAGGCAGAGGACCTTATCTTGTCTTACTTTCTCTGAAACCTCGGCACTGGGCCTGGTGCCTGATCCCATGTTGATGCGCAGGTACCATTAGTTGAATGTATGAATTGGTACACTGTGATACACTGTCCAGAGGTTAGCAACAGTACTCTATTAGCAGAGTAAAGGATGAGCCAAGGGAAAGGGGATGTCAGCCCATATTTGAATATGTTGTATGTGGCAGGCTCGATGGTCCATTTACTTTCACGTTCAGTAATTACTGGGGGTGTGTTTCTAGTGGATTTTAACTAAAACAGGGTCTCCAGGAGGGTACATGTGCTCGTGGTGAATAAGTGGGTCACTTGTCTTTCTCGACATACCTCACTGTTAGTCGTCTTAACAGAAGGTTTTCCAGAAAGCCTCCCATGTTCATATCCGTTATTGGAAGCCCTTTCTGAGACTCCAGGACTCTAGTGAGAATGGAGGAATCTGTTTGAGGTTTTTCACACCAATTGCCTCTATAAAGTAAATGATTTAAAATTTCATTCAAAGGTAATGAATGCTTCAGGGAAAAAAAAAATGAGTTATAAAAACAAACACCTCTTATTCTCTGTTGGGTTGTCAACCTGAAGAAAACAACCAGAACCTGAAAATTGCTTTGGACAGAAAATAGATGCTTCCTTCCTATGTCTCTGCCACCCTCCCCTCCTTGCCTTTGCCTTTACCTCGCCTGACCTCTCTCTCTCTCTTTTCGGGGGAGGAAGACTGATAAAGGATATGGTGCTGTAGGCTTAGTAAACTGTTTGCCATAGCTCAGCTGGCCCAACCTAGGGTGCTGGTGGAAATGAAGGTAAGTTTTCTCTTTTAAAATATATTTGGTGTTCTTAAACCTAACACTTCGAGTCATTTCGAGTGTTTATCATACCATTGAAATGTATAATCACGTGCCTTTTGCTACACCTTTCTGAGGGACTGAATTTCGTATTTTGTTATGCACTGTAGCAGTTTTGACTCATGTGAAACATGGTTCCAAGAGAAATCAAGTTGTTGTTTCTTTCTCTTTCTTGGACAAGTAGAAAGATATTCAGGTAATGCAAAGTGATTATCGTACAGATATTGCCCTCTTCATCCCTGCCCCTTTACCCCAAGCAAAGTAAGTTTCCACTCTTACCTACCCACTTTTGGAGATAGTCCTTTGTGGCAGATGGAAGGAATTTCTCCTCCCTGTGTATGAGCAAAACCACCTGGTTTGGGCAGGTTTTAGAAATTTATTGACAAACTAATGTATATCGGGGTGTCTTGTAGTTGTACTGGTTATGTTGCTCCTGGGGGGAATAATAAATTCATGTAATATGAACAGTCTACTAAAAAGCAACAACAAGAAATAAAAAGAAAACAACTAAATAGGCTCAAAATAGTTAAAATCCAGAGTCCACCTTGTGAAGGTGTGTGCCTGTAGTAATACCCAAATACAGATTTTTCCCACACACTCCCTTTCCCTGTTCCCTTCCCCAGAGGGAACAATCTACTAATATCTATCTAAGTCATCTTCCTCCAAGCAATCGGCAATGATTTGTCTCTCAAAGAATGCTTTCCTCCTCATTTTTCACTTTTATTTTAGTATTAGTTCTGGTTTCTTAAAGAAATAGGTCTTCCACAGGGTTACTGTAGCTAGGTTAAGAAAATTCTCTATTTGTGTTTTTCATCTGTGACACCTCATTCTCTATCCCCGTCCATTAGAGAATTATACCATCTTTGGTGAAACATGTCTTAATTAAAAGAGATGATGCTAAGTGAGTTTGCAATGAGACTAGGTCAAGAGTGAGAATTTGGGTGGTATTGCCCAAGGATTCATTAAGGCTCTTTTTCCTATGATAATAAACAATTGAACACTTCTATAGACCTCTGTATCTCAGAAATCTTCAACTGTAATTTTGCTTCTTTACTCCAGTCACAGGGGTCATTACTTGAGAAATTCAACTATAAGGTGTCAGATAAATTATTAGTTTTCTGTATTTAGAGCAAACAGGGATGAACTAAGCAGCCTAAAGGGAATCAAAATTTTTTCCCTTTGTGATCAATATTTACTATTTAAACTATAAAAGAAGGAAACATGCATCTAATACTCACATCCAATATGTGTCTAATCACAGATCACCTTTCTCCTGGCTACAAAAAAAGAAAAAGGACAATGCAGGAAGAGTAATGGCTTTGAGTATTTTTTTTATGTTTAAAAAACTAAATTCCCATCAGTTCCTTTTAAAAATCCAATTTAAAAAAGAAAGTTTCTTCTCCTTATCTGGACCATCCTTTTTGTAAAGGGAAGAACTTTATACACCGTTTTCCTGATGCTTCTTCACCGGCTTTGTGCTTGAATCTTCCAGAGAAGTCTTCCCTAGACAAAAGCCTCCTTCTTTGAAAACCTAACAGTTTGTATGTTTCAACTTTCGACTTGTGTCTGCATCTTCTATCACTTACCAGGCCCGTTTTATGCTTAGGCTACAGATTGGATTTGCTCTTCCCCTCTATTTGCCTACATTTCCAGCTGAGTTTAAACATCACTTTCTCTCTGGTAGGATGCATTGACCTTTTGACTTGATTAAAGATAAATCCCATTGACTCTCCACTTTTGGAAGATGAGATTTTTTTTCAGAAGCTCACTACGATTTCTATATTTATTGCTTGAAAATGAATATTGAATAATACTCATTTCCCTGCCATTTTAATGAGATGGGTATGGATTTTTTTCCTACTGTCAGAGTAACAAGAATTATTGGGGTGAGAGACAGCATGAGAAGTTTTAGGTTTTTTTTTTTTTTTTACATGTTTGGTTATAGACCATCACATCCTAAAGTTTTAGAGTCAAATGGACAGTTAAATATTTTTGTTTGAACTTGACTAGAATGGATATTTCAAGGACAAAAGAAAATTCAAAGTACCTGCAAAATGTCAGCAGCATTTTAAACACACTGGGCTAATTGCAAAGCTTGTTTTACATCTCTGTGGCTAATATGACACTAATGTGGCAATTTTGCTAAACTGTGACTGTGTTTGTGTTAGTATTTCTCCCTCTTATTTTGTTCCCAATCATAAAAATGAAGTGATGTGCAAGAATTGCTTAAAGAACGGATGCCACCTATAGATGTTTAAATAGTCTGCCTTTGTAACAGTTCTGCCTCCATAGCCAGTATTTTCTATGTCTTTCTTTACTTTCTTCTTTCTTATTGAAGCATTTGCATGTAGAATAAAGAGGATAAAGACACACACACAAAAAAACAAAGGCAGATTTGTTTCTTCTGAGAACATCTGTTCTTGCTTCAAAGCACCCACATGATGTAGCCCATTTTCTCTCAGTGCCTGCACAGTTTGCTATTGTAAAAGTGACTGTTACATCAATCTTAGATCTGAATTTAATGAAATAATAAAGAGTGGTACCTAATGAAGTGACATATAGGAAAAATCCCATTATAATGCATGTGCTTTATATAATATTAAGACAGGAATACTCACAAAGAAAAGCTAAGATTGAACATAAAATGATTTATTATAGAATTCCAACCCCCCCCCCCCAAGATTCATTGATCTCCTGGCATCATACCCAATTTTGGGTACATACATTTGGTCCACTTTACAGTTCATTGAATCCTTAGAATTCTTGTGAATTTGCATTGTACTTGGGGTATAGGTACATGTTGAAAAAAAATTAATGCAAATTATTTATTGTATATATTGTAATCAAAAGAGACCTTTTTACTTTGAAAATCTTTATTTTTAAGAAGAAAATCCCCCCAAACTTCAACTGCTATCATTACTCATATAACCAGCATTCAATAGCAACACTAATAACTCAAAGGGTACAGTTTAAAAGTACCTAGTTTAAAAGATATTTACCCAAGTGATACTACTTTTTAAATTTCCTTCCCTAAGGAGTATATAATAACTCAGTCTTGGAGTAGAGAAAGGGGTGAAAGTGAAAGCTATATAATAAGCTTTCAAAATTTCTTAGATAAAAATGTATTGACCTTAGTTGATGGTTTCCAAAGAAATAAATACCTATGTAGACATCACTTGCTCAATAAGTGCTCATTAAAGCACCTACTGCGCACCTAGGCCTGTGCTCCTCCTATATGTTGGATCCAAGTGTATTCTCACATATTTCTTTTTTTTTTTTTTTTTTTTTTTAAATTTTTTTTTTTAACGTTTTATTTATTTTTGAGACAGAGAGAGACAGAGCATGAACGGGGGAGGGGCAGAGAGAGGGGGAGACACAGAATGGAAGCAGGCTCCAGGCTCTGAGCCATCAGCCCAGAGCCTGACGCGGGGCTCGAACTCACGGACCGCGAGATCGTGACCTGGCTGAAGTCGGACGCTTAACCGACTGCGCCACCCAGGCGCCCCTCACATATTTCAAATGCATAATATCCATAAAGACATATTGGCCAGTTACGTATTGCGTCTTTTTTCCCCCCAGCTATTTCCAAAGATAGGGCTTTCTACATAGTGATTGACTAATCCAGGAAGACTTACATGGCATCTTTCTGCATGGGCTCAGCTACCCACAAAGAAAGATCAAACTTGGTCTAAGTTCTCTGGTTCTATGCAATCTTCTTTGTCTTTTAAATTTACATCTCAGTTCAATGGTGAGCAAAACATGACATTTCTACCACCCTGCCATTACTAACCAAATTCTTTTCATGCTTCAGTGTTCATCTTGACAGCTTTTGTCCCTAAATATTGTAATTCCTTGTTGAGCCGGATTCTCCTTAGGGTGCACTTGAACATCCTCTTGAACATCTTGATCATGGATCTTTAGAGACAACTTGGTTTATTCCTTTATTTGGTGGCACTTTCTACTGAATATTTTTTTGACCTAGAAGGGTTCTATTTTGGAATTTTACATTATTTCATTTCTTAGATTTTTATATCTTTTTGGAGGATGATGAGCAATGAGATAAATCTGGAATACTTCACATTCCCTTCAGGAGCATTATTTGTCATGGGGTTTAGACCTCAACATTATTATTGTGGTGATTACTGTAGTGATTTCTATGGTTGCTGAATTCTGGTAGGACCGTGGGTTAATGGCAAAATCAAGTTAAGAGTATATATATTACAGAACTCTTTTCTCATCCAATTGATGAATACTCTCCAAAAGCCAGACTGGTGTATTATGCCTAAGTGACCAAATAGTTCTAAAAAAAAATACATGATGGGTTTCCTGTATCTTTAAGAAATTCATCTGAAATCTAAGACTTTGAGAAACAAAATGACAGCTGACTACATTTCTTATAAACGTTTGCTTACCATTGGCATTTTAGAACTTTATATCTGTAGACAAAGGAGGACACTTATATCTTTCATTGTTTTGTCAATGTCCATATGAATTGAGACTTTTGCATTTGGGGCAATAGTGGAGCATTCTCTTGGATCAATGAAACTAAGATGGGCTATGGGTGGGCATGATTCCTTGAATGCTACTGGGTCATGTGCACCAGTGTGGCTTTGACAGCTCTGATGCCATAATTACTACTTTCAGAATTGATTCTAACTTTAACACTTACCATCGTCCTTAGGCAAAGGACCTGAGACCCTGTATGCGGGGCAGAAGCTCAATGACAATGAATGGCACACCGTTCGGGTGGTGCGGAGAGGAAAAAGCCTTAAATTAACTGTGGATGATGATGTGGCTGAGGGTGAGTACAGCTATATGTAGTGAAATTTGTCTGTCTTTGCTCTCATAGTCCTCTTGGTCATTCAGTGAGCAAAGGGTTTTTTAAAAAAAAATGTTTTATTTTGCTGAACAGAAGTCATGTGACATGTTCTCTGTTGACAAGCTCAGGTAAGGCTAAGGAGGTCTTCCTCTATATTTGCATAATCCCTTTTCATTGATCTGTATTATAGAATTTACCCATTACTGTCACTGTATGTTGATGAGGTATCCTTAGGCATAGAATATGTATCTGGAGAGTAGATGTACAGTTCTGTAGATCCTTTATTATTCATTTATTCAAAAATCACTTATCAGTCACCTTCCCAGGTGCCAGTTTCTTCTCTCAATAACTGACTTTCTAGTAGAGGGAGATGAATAAACCAGAAATTCAGAACATTATAGGTAAAAGTATGTACTTAGATCACTACAGGATACTTAGAAGGAGCTAAATACATATGTTATTTAATTGTTATTGAGTATCTACCATGTTTTGAGTTCTACTTTAGAAGGCAATAAGAATGTGGAGGTGAAGAAATACGCAAGTGCTTGACTTGGTTGGAATTTACATTCTAGGAGGACAAATATAAATGAATGAATGTATACATAAATAAAGGAACATTTGAAGCTTCACATAAGCAATAAGTATTTCTTGAGAGCCTGTTACATATCAGTAGTGTGCTAAGGATGTAGAAAAAAAGAAGAAAGCACAAGAGATTATCTGTTTCCTCAAATAATGAACCAATTAGTAGAGTAGATAGTAGAGTAGATAGAAAATAAGACAAAGAATATGTAATGAGATTCCAAAATGGGTGGGTTGTCGTTGTCATTCAGAAGAGAAAATTATCATTTTGGGCTGGGGAAAGCAGGAGTGGCTAATTAAGGTAGCTAGTTAGCCATAATTTGATGGGTAAAATTTAATGAGGTCTAGGTTGGAAGAGAGAGGGCATCCTCCGTGTTGTATCCAAATAAATCTCTACTTTCTAACATTCCAGAGCAGTGCACTAGGATATGAAAAGAAAACTTGGGGGGTAGCATGGGGTATTATAGAACACTGTTCATGTCAGGAGATCTGGGCCCTGGCTTTAATTCTCTGCCAGATGTTGGAAAAGTCACTTACTGTTTCTGAATCTTGTCAAATGAAGTCAGTGGTGTAAATTATCTCTAGATTCTTCTGTGATTAAGATAGTCAAGATAGAGTCAGGATTCCTGGGGTTTCATACAGTCATTTTAACTAAAATACTTTTTGCTGTTGGGACAGATATGATAAATCTCTTTTTCCTCATTTCCTCATTTTTAACCTTGAAATTCTATTACTGCTAAGGACCTCTCCTGTTTAAAGGTCCTACAATTTGGGGTCCTATAATTTAATTTTATATTCATGAGCTTCAGTACTTCTGGAGTCTGGAATTATAGTGAGCCATGTGTGGAGGTAAAGCGTGTGTGTGTGCGTGTGCGTGTGTGTGTGTGTGTGTGTAGGTAGGTAGGTAGGTAGGTAGGTAAGGAGAGTCAATGAACAGAGGAAGAGTAGGAGGCATATATTCAGTGCCCAGTAGGCATTAGATACTCAGATAGCTGTCTTACCGATATCGGCTCCTTAAATCTTCTGTAATTCCCCATTACCTTGCAAAATAAGAGTTCTTATTGTCTTTTTACATTCAAGAAGACATGAAATTTAGAAGGAGCTGTGTAATTCAAGCTCCAAATTCATGTTTTTGTGATATCACCAAATCAGGCTGCTTGCTGGACTTCACAAACCATCATAAGAAAAATGATTTGTATTATGCTATGGGAAAAATACAATGGAATTGATTAGGGGTGATGTGAGGAATACATTTTAGTGTAGACTAAAACACCCCTCTCCCCTCAAAAATGAAGCTAAACAGAACCATAATAAGTATCCAAAACCCCCCAATTGTATGTACATAGACACCTTAGTATGTGTGGGGGGTAAGGTTACTATTCTATATGCCTGAAGGGTAACTTAGCTTTATGTAATGAATGTAAGCAAAGAGATGTAAAAATGGATATATAGTTTAGAACCCACAGCCATCCTGAATTAATTATTCAAGAAGTCCTCCTGAGCTGTTAGTTCAAACAGGATTCTGCAAAGCAGCAGTGACAGTCCCGTATCCCTTGCTAGTTCCTCTAGGCTGAGCCCAGTAGCCCAGCGGTGCTATTCCCAGCGTGTTTTGAATGGCAGCCACTAGATGGCGACCTCACCCCAATCTCTCTGGACAGTGAGTCCCTTTTATTTCCACAGGAAATAACATGCCCTGAAAGCTGTAGTCATAAAGAACTGCAGAACTGAGGATACAGTAATGTGTATTACCTCGTTTGGTCATTATTCTTTTATAGAAACTTTAGAATAAAGGTAATTATAAAGTGTTTTTTCTCTTACCACTAATAATTAAAAAGCAGGACTAAACCATTGAAGACCCAAGTCATCCAGTAATTTGATATTTGAAATTAATGAAGCTCTTTCATTTTCAACCTTATCCCCTTCTTTACTGCTGATGGAAAAGAGCAGCCATAAGGATAAAGAAATCTTGGAGAAGAAAAGAGCTATTTTGCTTATGAGCTACAACCTTGGATTGCTTCTTACAGTGATAATGGGTTTGGGAATTTTAATTTTAGCTCACAGAAGTCATAAAATCAGGCAATGAAACTAAAATACCACACAGTCCTCAGGTTATTAAGTAGTGTCTTATTGGCTTATTTAGCAATCCCTTTCATGCTGTTTAAGGTCCCCTAGGGTGTCAAATTTTCAGCTAGTTTGTAGAAATGATGCAAAGAATAGGTCAGACTCATAAGGAATCAAAAGCAAGGAAAGAAATATTCCTTAGCCTGGTGGTTTTCATGTATTGTGATACAGTGTGTTCCTGGGAAAGTGTTAGGTTCAGTTGACAGTTAATAAAGATTGATTGACTGACTGACTGACTGACTGACTGAGCTGGATTTCTATTTTCAAGAATAAATGAAGGGAACACTTCACTAGGGTTATGCTCCTCAGAATTGGGATCTGATGCTGTGTGAATCACCCACTCCACCCAGAGCTTCTTGCTAGTACAGAAATTCATCTCTCTTTTGACTCCTCTGGTTCATGTTGATTTCTCTGTCCCTCGCCGTAAACAGCACATCCGGCACCTAGCTGTAGAAAGTCATTTTCCAAGGACAGTTTGTTTCTTATATTAATAAAAAACATGATAGGATGGATTTTGGAAATACTAGGCTAAACAAAATGAAGCGGACTTTATTGCAAGATTTGCTGGGATTCTTTAGTATGCTAATATACATTGCTAATCATCAATGATCACATGTGAAGTATTTACCAAGCTTATTTGGCTCCAGAACTTGTTGTTGTTGTTGTTAAAGGATATACTTTTGAAAAAATTTGTTATCGTGGAGGAAAGGGTATGTGACCAATGGAGCTGGAAGATTGTGGGCAAAATGTGCATCCTTCACTGAGACTTTACAAGCCTTCATTTTCTTGACTTCTCTCCCCATGTCTGGGAGCCAAGGGAGGTCAAGTTGCCTCCTCTCAGTCTTTCCTATTATTTCTTTGCTAAGCTTTTAGTGTGGCTAGGAACTTCATGTGTAGAGATGGCAATGATCCAAACCCTGACTCCAGAGCAAATGTCTCAAATACAACCTCGTTCCTCAGATGTGAGGGATGCTTGCTGTGCTCAGTCCCCTCTGCTAAACACTGCAGGACATACAGAAGAGGTGAGAAGTGGTTTCTACTTAAAAAGAGATTGTGTTCTAGTAAAAGGGAACAAATAATCAAACTAATTAGGAAATTCTTAACACATTTCAGAGAAAGGAAAAAATGAATTATGCATAATTATTAATAGCTATAAACTTAAGCACTAGGCACCGTTCTAAGTACTTTCTCTGAAGTGACACATCTAATCCTGAAAACTTCATACCTACTTCACAGATGGGAAACTGAGGCACATAAAAGTTATATAACCCAGGCAGTGTGGCTTCAGAGTCTACGTGCTCGACCAGTATATGCCTCATGGGAAGTTACAGCTTGACCCTGGACAAATTTTCTATAGGTTTATGTTCTCCACAGACTTTATCACTCTGAGGGCTAGTGTGTAAACTGCTGTTGGCCATCAGTGAAATATGGAAGCGAATGTGTGAATAGGAGCCAAGGCAGTACAGTTATTCTCAGGAAGGTGCTGAATATGTGTAAATTAGAAGGAATGACGTGATGATGGTTGGCCACTGGGAAGGAGTGTGAACCCATTGTGGAAACTTCAGTGTGGAAATTTCACCAGTTAAATTCCACCCACAATAATGTAAGGAATAAGTCAAGTTTTTTCTCCACTGTGTAGTGTTACAAGATGAGATGTGGGTTTTGGAATTAGACACACTTGGGTTCAATTTGAGGTTCTACCATTTACAACCTGTATGAACTCTGATCCCATTGCTTAACGTAAGCTAAGTGTCCCCTCTCTAAAGCAAGATAATACCTAGTTATTGTGATAATGACATTTGTTGGTGGTTCTGAAGTGTCTAGCATAGTGCCTGACACATAAATAATGTTTAGTAGTCTTGTGGGGTTTTTTTTTTTTTTTTTTGTTATCTTTCTCCAAAATCACTCTTCTTTCCTGTGAAATTTGAAAGCAGCTGCTGTGAAGTATGCATATATGCAAACAGAAAGGTGTTTTAGTCTACAAGACAGCATTCAGAAGAGATGAATGAAAAGGTTCCCAATCAATTAATATTGATTAGATGATACACAGATTAAAAAAACCTGAATAGGGGTACATGGGTGCCCCAGTCAGTTGAGCATCTGACTTTCAATTTCAGCTCAGGTCATGATCTCACAGTTCGTGAGATTGAGCCCCGCATTGGGCTCTGTGCTGGCAGTGTGGAGCCTGCTTGGGATTCTCTCTCTCTCTCTCTCTCTCTCTCTCTCTCTCTCTCTGCCCCTATCCTGCTTGCACTCTTGCCCCCCCCCCAACAAAAAAATAAATTTTAAAATCTTAAAAAAAATCCAGGTATCTATCTATCTATCTATCTATCTATCTTTATTTATTTGCTTAGTTTGGCACAGGGCTCAAACTTTAAGCAGTCTCTTTAATGCTTTCTCTAGAAGTAATAGCTTACTTTTTTGGGAACCTCCATCCACAGCCAAGTGAGCTTCTTTAGCAGTTCCTCTTCTAATTTGGCTCCATGTTGCACCCCCGCCCCCTACAACTTCTAGTTGAGCCTCTGTGACTCATCCATTTAAGGTTTTCTTAAATCAGTCTGTGTCCATGGGCTATGCTCTCAAATTCCATTGTTAGTTTCCTTTCTCTTACCCTTCTTCAATCTCTCTTCTCTCTGTCAACACTGTACATAATTTTCTTGCTTTATGAAATTCATTTTCTAGTGAACAGAATTTCCTAACACCTCAGTTCTGGAGGCCAGTTTATCTATAATTTCTATAAAAGCTCCCTGTTGACTTTAAAAATTGTCTCTTTGGGGGGCGCCTGGGTGGCGCAGTCGGTTGGGCGTCCGACTTCAGCCAGGTCACGATCTCGCGGTCCGTGAGTTCGAGCCCCGCGTCGGGCTCTGGGCTGATGGCTCAGAGCCTGGAGCCTGTTTCCGATTCTGTGTCTCCCTCTCTCTCTGCCCCTCCCCCGTTCATGCTCTGTCTCTCTCTGTCCCAAAAATAAATAAACGTTGAAAAAAAAAAAAAAATTGTCTCTTTGGGTTTCTTTTGGAATCCCAGTCTTCACCAAGGATCATCCCATTATCACTTCTTAATTATCAGAGCTGATCTTCTTCCCCTCCCCCTTCCATCCTCCTACTCCTCCCCTTCACATCCTCCTCCTCCTTTCCTTATCCTTATTTTCCTTCTCCTTTTCCTTCTCCTCCTCCTCCTCCTTCTCCTCTTTCTCCTCCTTCTCCTTCGTCTCCTCCTCCTTTTCCTCCTTCTCCTCCTTCTCCTTCTTCTTCTCCTCCTTCTTCTCCTCCTCCTTCTTCTTCTCCTCCTCCTCCTCTTCCTCCTCCTCTTCCTCCTTCTCCTCCTCCTTCTCCTCCTCCTCCTCCTCCTCCTCCTTCTCCTCCTCCTCCTCCTCCTCCTTCTCCTCCTTCTCCTCCTTCTCCTCCTTCTCCTCCTTCTCCTTCTCTCCTTCTCCTCCTTCTTCTCTCCTCCTCCTCCTCCTTCTCCTCCTCCTCCTTCTCCTCCTCCTTCTCCTTCTCCTCCCTCCTTCTCCTCCTCCTCCTCCTCCTCCTCCTCCTCCTCCTCCTCCTTCTCCTCCTCCTCCTCCTCCTCCTCCTTCTCCTCCTCCTCCTTCTCCTCCTCCTTCTCCTCCTCCTCCTTCTCCTCCTTCTCCTCCTCCTCCTTCTCCTCCTCCTTCTCCTCCTCCTTCTCCTCCTCCTTCTCCTCCTCCTCCTCCTCCTCCTCCTCCTTCTCCTCCTTCTCCTCCTTCTCCTCCTTAGTTCCTGTGTTCCCATGAAGATTGGCTATGAATGATCCCTCCCATCATTCTCCAGCCCTGTATTAACAGCTATAGCTAATTGACTATGGGTATTCATTTCAGTCACTTCATTGTTCTACAGCACGTGAATTTAGGCTATGCTAGTTTTCATTTTCGTGATTAGTCCAACTTTCAATACCAAGTAATTTTATACACTAATTCTCCTACTTTTTCAATTATTAGCAGATTTATGTTACATTTTTATTTTTGTCCTATTATAATTTTATATTTAGGTTAACCAACACCCATTATTTTATTTTTGCTTCTATTAAGAGAATGAATTGTCACTAGTTGTCAAAACACCACATAGAAGCTCATAAAATGTAAATCTGACTTTTGTGCTTATAAACAACTCTTTGCATCAGATCCGAATATGCTCCTAAAGAGATGACATTAATACTGAATATCTGAAGGTGAGATCTAGTTGAATCTCCCAGGTACTGAAGTTGAAGGGACCTAAGAAAATATAATCCCCTCCTATCCTTTTTTTTTTTCCTCTGCTGTCTGAGTTCTACATGAATAGCAAAAAAAACCAAAACAAACAAACAAAAAAAACAAAACAAATGCAAGGCTGGTTAAAGACAAGTATCATTTTTATCAGTGGTAACACTAGTACTGAAGAATGTGGTTAACCTCTACTGAATTTCAGAATTATTTTTTTGATAACTTGTTTTTAATGTTTATTTTTGAGAGAGAGAGAGAGAGAGAGAGAGAGAGAGAGAGGACAGAGAGAGACAGAGCGTGAGTGGGGGAGGGGCAGAGATTGAGGGAGACACAGAATCAGAATCAGGCTCCAGGCTCTGAGCTGTCAGTACAGAGCCAGATGCAGGTATTGGGTTTCTGAACTATGAGATCATGACCCGAGTTGAAGTCAGATGCTTAACCGGCTGAGCCACACTCCCCTGAATTTCAGAATTAGAATTGCCCACTTGAATGCTAACTAATTCAGGGCTTGGGTAGGCATCTCCACGGAAGAAAGGCTTGCTTCCCTAAAGTCCATGGTGTGGTGGGTAAATGGGGTAAACTGGGTATTTCTTTTTTTTTTTTTTTAATGTTTATTTATTTTTGAGAGACAGAGACAGAGTGTGAGCGGGAGAGGGGCAGAGAGAGAGAGAAAGACACAGACTATGAAGAGGCTCCAGGCTCTGAGCCATCAGCACAGAGCCTAATGTGGGGCTTGAACTCACAAGCTGTGAGATCATGACCTGAGCTGAAGTCAGATGCTCACCGACTGAGCCACCCAAGCGCCCCTACACTGGGTATTTCTTGAAGACAGCTTGTTCCCCTAGGGAGAAACAGGAAGTGCCAGGGGGTGAACTATGGAAATACAGTTTCTCGGTAGATTTTCTTTAATCTTCCTGATTATGTCACTCCTTTTCCTCTGGAAAGCTGTAACAGAGTTAGTAAAGAGATGCTAGGAGTGTCTTTGTAGTGAAGTTTCTTCAGTGTGGGAGGTAACAAGATAGGGCAGGAGGAGGGATTTTCCCTGCCCTTCCTTCACCACTGGGGCATTAGGGCATGGTTTGTTAAATTTTAATGATTTGTCTATATAAATGTTGAGGGAGCCACCATCTACTCTAGCCATACTAATGCTGTTTTTCTTGACTTTGTTATTAAGATTTCCATTCTCTTTTGTATTTATTTCAAACCCCTTTCATTACTCCTGCCCTATTCACTTACTACTTCTAGATAACCCATTTAATGAAAGGTCTACTAGTTAATTTGTATCAGCTGGAGATCTTTTAATTGTAAGTGTCCGACACCCAACTCAAATGCTTGAAGCACAAAAGGGAATCTATTGCCATATAGTTAAAAGTCTGGCTGTGACTACTGAATCCAGACCTTCACATGGCATCACCCTAGAGAAACTTTCTGTCCATGTTATGGTTATCTTCTGGGTTGGCTGTCTACTCAGGCAGGCCCAATCTCTCTCCTTATCACGAGGCCTCCAGCAGCTCTAGGTTTTCTTCTTATTCCTTCAACAAACCTTATTTACCAAGAATGACTCTTTCAAAGGTGTTCTAGCAAAAGCTCTGGAGGTGAATATTACTCGAGTTAATTACTGAATAATTACTGAATACTCCAGTTTATGTTGCTGCTAATCCCTTGGTTCTAAGGGTGGTTCCTAGACCAGCTATATAAGCATCACCTTGGAACTTGTTAGAAATGCATATTCTCAGGCTACACCCCAGACTTTTGAATGATAAACTCTGAGGGCAGGGCCTAGGGAACTGTGAGTTAAGAAGCCCTTAATGTGAGCCAGAGGTATGATAAAGTTTAAAGACCACCTTGTTAGTCCATATAGACAATGCTCTTTGGTTAGGGGCATAAAATATATGGAGTCGTCCAGTCTGGGTAGCCTGATTATTTCAAGAGCTGGGTTAGGGCCAGCTTTATCCAGTCCAGATGGTTTTAAGGTAAAATAAAGATGGAAGCTGTTTTATCAGAAATAGCAACAGTTGCTGGTCAGAAAAAAAATTAATGTTCTACAATAGAATCTTTCTACAAGTACTAGGTGGTAAATTATTACATCAATAAATATTTGGTAGTGAATGCCTAATGCTTTTTTTGTTGTATCTTTAAAAGGTTTAGGGCAAGAGACTTTTCTGCTTATAGTATGCTTCATACCCAATTGTTTTTTTTGAATGGAGATGGATGGTTTTACCCTTTCAGTGGAATTATCCACAATTGCGTATTTTCTGTTATGTGATGGAATGTTCTGAGCTGCGGCATGAGAGCATGGTATGCAGGACATATAGCTCAGACTGGGTCAAGAGTCAGCCTCCTGACTGAGGCCACATTGGCTCCATACTACATTGAGTATTTTGTTTTCTGGAAGTGAATATTTTGCATGGACACCTAAAAGATACAGTAAGGATGCCGTGACAAAACATGGTGACTTGTTGGTATCTCCTTTGTGATGTTCATAGGTACAATGGTGGGGGACCATACCCGCTTGGAATTCCACAATATCGAAACTGGAATCATGACTGAGAAACGCTACATCTCCGTTGTCCCCTCCAGTTTCATTGGGCACTTGCAGAGCCTCATGTTCAATGGCCTGCTCTACATTGACTTGTGCAAAAATGGTGACATTGATTACTGTGAGCTGAAGGCACGTTTTGGACTGAGGAACATCATTGCTGACCCTGTCACCTTCAAGACCAAGAGCAGCTACCTGAGCCTGGCCACCCTCCAGGCATACACCTCCATGCACCTCTTCTTCCAGTTCAAGACCACCTCAGCTGATGGCTTCATCCTCTTCAACAGTGGTGATGGCAATGACTTCATTGCAGTTGAGCTAGTCAAGGGGTGAGTAGAACACTTCACATAGTTTATACCAGGTATCTTGGCTCAAGCCCTGCATGAAATATGGATATGAAAAAAAGTACCCATTCTGTTCCCTACTCTCTATTCCCAGTACATGCTCTCATCCTCTTTGATTAAAAATACCTATGTAATGGTTAGGGCTGGAAGGAAGAGAAATTCATTAGTTTATTTAAATATATTCCACTAACTCAATATTCTCAGACTTTTTTTTTTTTTACTGTAAAATGTAGTCCTTTAAACCTATAGGAGAGAAGCTTATTTTTGCAAAAGAAGGATATATAGGGTGCATTGCATCTGTCTCTGGGTCAGTGCTATCTGCAGCTACCAAGTCTATAGGAAGAAATGAAATATAGATATTTTCAGCATTACCATTAGCTCATTTATGCAACGTTTTAAAAGCTGTTCTTTCTGCAAGATATTTTACTACCGTGTGTTGGAAAATAGTTAAAATAAAAACAAAAACTAGAACAGAACCAGATAATAGATCCATGATCCATTGAATTTAAATGCCGCCCCTTAGTGTTTTGGAATGTACTGTCTACACTACTTTGTGACTCTGGATTTTTAGATAGTGTTAGAGAAGTGAATTACGTAAGTATGGAATTAAGGTCTGATAGGATAGGCTAGGATTATTTTTACAATCCTAAATCAAGCTTTAATTATTCCTGCATAATGCCAGGGTAACATGGGGGGGTGAAGCCGTTAGTGTCAGTTATGTATATAGGTTGCCATTAATCCACTTTAGGGAGTCTCAACTCACTGGGGGGGTTATTGTTTCTCACAGGTACATACACTATGTGTTTGACCTCGGGAATGGTCCCAATGTGATCAAGGGCAACAGTGACCGCCCCCTGAATGACAACCAGTGGCACAACGTCGTCATCACCCGAGACAACAGTAACACCCACAGTTTGAAAGTGGACACTAAAGTGGTCACTCAGGTTATCAATGGTGCCAAAAATCTGGATTTGAAAGGTAAACCTGTAAAGAAGGATTTCCTTTTTAGAACATTTTTTACCGTAGAAAGGCTGTTTGCAGAAGTATACTGCAAGTTAGGAATGCTATGTGTTTTCGATACATAATGCATATCCTATTTTAACAACATTAAATTATATCCAAATGCAATTTTTACTTAAACCACTCTTCCAGGGATGGTTCATTTTCTCCGTAAACCTGGGGTATGTGGGGGCTGAGTGTGAGGTGATAAATGTCAAAATGTGGGGGCTCATAATATAGAGGATAGGATATATATATATATGTTTTGGAATCTCAGCTGAATCGCTTACTGCCTGGGTGACTTTGATGAAATCTCTTAGCCTTGTTCAGCTTCTGTATACTTTTTTTTTTTGCAAAATGAGGATAATAATTGTTACTACCTTTATGGGCTGTTAGGACTTTTGATGGGATAATGTCTATAAAATCCTAAGCATATTATTGGTAACAAGCACATAAAAAGCAGTGAGTAAGTGGTGGTTTTGTTGAAAATCCTGTTAATCTTTACTTCATCATAAAATGGGAACAATACCTACCTCATAGACTGAATATAGTGATTAAAATTTGTGAGATGGCATGCAGAAAATGAATGACATAAGCAATGTTAGTTTCCTCTGTCTACAATGTAGAAACTCTGGTAATTAGTTGTTTATGCTGGTTCCCCCTCCCAGCTTTATTATCATTATCCAAGAAGTATACTAGTCTAAGGTGCATTAGCTTTAGTTGACATGGTTTCTAACCCTTTACTCATTTGCTCTTGCTACTTACTTTCTTTTGCAGGTGACCTCTACATGGCGGGTCTGGCCCAAGGCATGTACAGCAACCTTCCAAAATTGGTGGCTTCCCGGGATGGCTTTCAGGGATGTCTGGCCTCGGTGGATTTGAATGGGCGTCTGCCAGACCTCATCAACGATGCCCTCCATCGGAGTGGACAGATAGAACGTGGCTGTGAAGGTACGGCCTCTTTTCTTTTCAAGCTACAGCCTTGTCGCAAGCACCACGCCTCTTTGCTGCCTCTGCCAGTGCCTTCTTACTTGGTTTACCAGTCATCTCTCATTCCCATTGGTTATCTGACATTGCGTCATCATTGGTGTCCTCCTGTCACTGGCTCAGTATGTCAAGACATGGGCCTCAGGTGCTGGGAATGTATGTTGGCAGATGTCTTCCCAGTGTCACATACTTGCCAGTAGAGGACTTTCCCTGGCATTGACATCAGACTCCTCCGGACTTGTACCTTTGCTTCCAGCATGGCTGAAAGGGCAGTAGGGGTTTTTATTTATGTTTTTATACATGGCAGACTTTCATGTGGGTGTCACCATTAATGAAATGTTTCTAATAGCTATTGCATCGTCTAATGCAAACTCAGCAGGAGGTTGGAAAATGATGTCGGAATGCCATGATAAGGGAAGGGAACTAACATTTATTGAATACTTACTAGATGTCAGGCATTGTTAGGTAGTTCCTTAGTGTGATGTCATGCAACAGCATGGGTGTCAATGTTAGAAAAGACGTGGATTTAGGTCCAGATAGCGACTCTTGTTCATTGTGTGACATTTGGCAAGTTACTTAACTTCTCTGATCTCTATCCTCCTCATCTGCAAATTGGGGCAATAAAACTTGCTTTGGAAAATAAGATCTGTAAATCAGAGCTATATATAAAATGCCTGGTACATACGTAGTAGGTACTCAATAAACAGTAAGATTATTATTTGCACATATTATCTCATTACAGACATCTAATAACATTGCATGTCCATCAGTGCAGCACAAAAAAAAAACCATGCTCAGCCTGTTTCTGATAATATATATAATATAAGATAAAGATATCTTAATATCTTTAAGATACTAACTGAATTTTACAGGTCTTCTGGAGTTCAACAGTTCTTTATAACAAAACAGTCTAGTTTAACCAGCAGAGGGAAGCAGTGAACACTTTTCAGCCTCCCTCCTCCCCCCCCACCCCCTTTCAGCCTCCCTCCTCCACCGCCACCCCCCCCCCCCCCACCCCGGGTCCTTGGGTAGGTTGGAAAGGGGACCCTTACCTAACTTGAAAGGCAAAGATGTCTGTCTGACCAGTTAGCTAACTGGTCTGTCTGACCAGTTAGCATTCTTTTGTCTGGTTGAGCCTCATGGTCCTATGTGCAATAGCATATTGTGTTGTTGTTTTTTTTTTTTTTTTTCTATCTCGTTGACTTACTGTGTCAAACCCATTCACTCATCTCCTAAGTTCAACCTCATTTATTGCTTCTGTTCTTTAACCAGCTTTCATTCTGGGTTCACTGCTACCTTTATAAAAGCTTCCCATCAGCTTCACAAGCTGACTTGCAGTATGGAAGTCACTCCCCTTTGCCTAAGAGTCAACTTCCCACGTGATCTAGTAATAAGATGGAATAGTCCACTCCAGTTTTCCTTTGGCCAGGAATTTCTTATATCCAGTGGACCACATATGGTCTGTGTACCTGAGAAGACAGGAAGTTGGGAATCACCATGCACTTAAAATAGCCACTTTGTTTTCTTCTCCTGAAAATGCACAATGTCATTTAAATCAAGAATTTTTGTCTCCTTGGCTTGCTCTTACTTCTTTCAGCATTAAAGGCAATGCTGGGATAAATGTAACATTTGGGAATTAAATCAAATATCTTAGTTTCAAAGACTGTGGGATGACAGAAATTCCAGTTATCCTGCAATAATTAATCATACCCAATTAAAACATAAATACACACATTAAAAAGCATAAGGTACTCTTCAGATGTTAAATATTATCATGCCATCCGCTTTTCAGATTTGTAAGTTAATAGGAATCATCCATTTAACTCTGTAGCAGCGTGGCTTGATAGGAACATAATGTGAGTCACATATGTAATTTTAAATTTCCTAGTATTCTAGCTACTTGTAAAAAAGACAAAGTAACAGGTAGGGTTAATTTTAATTTTATGTTATTTAACTTAACCCAGCATATCCGAAGTATTATCACTTCAGCGTGTAATGGTATAAAATTATTAATAATACATTTTACATTCCTTTTTCACGTTAAACCTTCAAAACCGAGTGTGTATTTTACACTTGGAGCACACCTCAATTCAGACTACATACCTTTCAAGTGCTCTGTGGCTACATGTGTCTGTGGCTACTGCATTAGAAGCATAGTTCTATAGAGTATAAAAAAATTGGGGTATAAGGAACTAAAACTGTTGTACTGGATTAAAAGGACGTCTAAACTAACTCTTATAAGGGTGGCTTAAAAGGTATAGCATAAAGGGGGGAATGGAGTCCACTTAAGAGAACTTCAGGAGAAGCAGTGAGAGCATTAGCAAAAGGAAATTACCCATCAAATTGGGGAAAATGTTCCCATCCCTACCTGTATCTCTGTGTGCAGTTTGGCATGACTCATCTCATGCATTATGGTGGGGCCCAACCTTCCTCTGAGTATGGGTGATTGTCCAGCACCGGATATTGTGACTTGATGGTTCTGCCATCCGAATTTGTGGCAAGTCCCCTGGGCCTAATAACCCTGCACTCTATTGCCATGGAGATAATTGCAGTGATTACCTATGGAGCATTATGACCGCCCCACTGGGTGGGATGAAGTGGGGGGGGGGGTGAGTGCTCGGGAGGAACGTCCTTGTTTATTGTACACCGATGACTTGGATAATTAGCCTAAGTGGCCAGGAAAAATGACCAAAAAGTGGGTTAAGGCATAAATTACTGCCATTGGAAGTTTACACCATGTGCATAAGCCCTTATAAGAGGTCCCAGGAGCCTTTTAGGGCACTGTGGAAATGAAGCTAAAGAACATGGGGAGGGGGGAACGAGGAACACAGAACCTTAGAGAGACTGCAGACAGATGTCATTCTCATTCTGAATCTCTGTTCATACTATGGACCCCTTGAGAAGGCCTTTCAGTATTGTGCAGCATGGCAATCATAGGAAATAGAATACATTTCCTGATGTATCATTTCTGTATGTAGAACAATAAATAGGTAGGGGATGAGGATCTGTTACTAAAACCAAAGAGCTGCATCTCTTCAAGATGGTAAATGTGTTTTATCCCCACTGTCTGGGGTACATAGGCCAGAATATATCATATGTTTTGTCAACGTCATTGATAATGATCTTTCAAGATCCCTAAGTAGTAATTGTATTACTTTCCCTTGTATATCTAAGTGCAAAGAGTCCAAAATTATTTTAAAAAAGCATATTAATCCCCTACTCTGCCTCTCAACTGTTTATAGTAAGAAAGAAAAAAATCTTGAACTATGTTTTGATTTTATGTCTCTAATATATGCAGAATATATACTTCACAAGTTAAGCTCATTTCCAGACAACCTAGCCAACATCTGGCTATGACTTGCAGCCTCTTAATTTGGGCTAGGAATTTTGAAATAATGTCTGGTTCTAGTCTCAGCTGGTAAATCTCTCTTTCTATCTTGAGGCCAGCTTTGCAGTGAGACCAAGGCATGTATTGGCTGGAAATGCGATTCCACGATTGCAGATGGTAAACATCTGAGAGAAACACACGTGCTTCATTTCAAGACTGGCATGAATAAATAAAAAGGACATTGGTTTGGTGCTTTTTTTGCTCACAGCCATTTGGGTTTCGCTATATTCCTACAAATCAAACAAATGGAGCTCTTGGAGTTCCAAGTCACCTTCATGCACAAGCCCAGTTCTAGTGCCACATTCCCTGGTGGCATTTTCCGCAGGTTACAAGGAGTGCTCCCAAGTGACTCTTCCATACTTAACTCCTAGATGTTCAGAATTACTTTTGTGGGCTTGGTCTGGTTGTGCACACGTGTCTTCAGTCTGGCCACACACTACCTTTATTTCTTGATGTTTATCCTGACTCATGGAGAATCATTTTCTGGACCATATGCCTTGGGGTTGGCTGTGTGGATGTGGGAAGGCTCTTGTTACCACTGCTTCTGCTTTGTCAAGCCCAGTGTTCTCCCACCCCTGCTCTGCTGACGTGGCTCTGATGAGGCCTGCTCTGCCCTGGTCCATGCATCACCTGTCTGTGCTGTCTCTGGAGAACCTGTAGAGCATTTTGATTGTCTTTTTGAGTGATGTTGGTTATGCCAATTGTATTTTCATTTCTGTAATGTTGCCCTGGTTTACTCTACCTGTTACTAACCTCTGGTTATTGTTTTCGCCTTTTCTGTTCTTTTGCTAACAAAGTTGCGTTGACCAAAGCTGACCTGCAAGGTAGAGAAGGTTCTTGTTCCCATTACCACTTTGGACTGAGAGATGCCCTGTGTAACCCTCGGTATCTTTTCTTTAAGGGCCTCCAAGCTGTCACACCTCTTGGACAGCATCAGTTTTGGGGAGGGGGCTGAACCCCATGTTCTTCAGAAACAGTGGCAGAAAACCCAGATCAATGAGTGCAAAACAACAAAAGCAAGACTTTTTAGGGATGAGAACATGATTCCATTTTCAAGGGACTAAAGAGGTTTAACAGCATCCTGTATTGTGACAACTCACGAACACATTAATCCACTTCTGGAAATGGTTAATACCTCTCCAAGTAGTTGCCGCGGATGGGTTGGCTCTTCTTGATGTAGTCACTAGAGGAAGGCAACACTTGGAAAGAGAAAAAGAAAAAAAAAAGACCACTCCAGTTCTTAATTTATAATTTTTTGGGTCGGGGAGGTCATTTCTTAGGACTTTTGAGGGCTTGGGCCTTATGAAAGAGAATGTCATTTTCTCTTAACTCATTTTAAAGAAATATTTCTAGGCATTTGGGAGTTATCAATGTCATTAAAACGTTCTAGAGATTTATGTTTCCTATCAGGGATTTTGGTTGAGCACTTTAATTTCCTGTTTTGTGAGCTAAAGGAAAAAGTACTCTTGGGGAAGAAGAGGATGTGTCCGTTTTATCCTGAATACCCTTTAAAAAGCCTGCTTGTTAGACGTCAGTGAATATCTCCCACAGACACTGCTTTTTCTACCATTTGGAGAGGCACCATCCAAAGTCTGTAACGGATCACTGGTCAAGTTGTGTCAGGCTACTTGACTCAGAATGGCAAACCAGGAAGGCATAGGCATCTTTTGGCTGATAGTTCAGCAGGGGATTGAGCGTCGAATGGCTTCTGCGAGTTTGCAATCAGCAAAAATTGTTAAAAGTAGTTTAACTGTTAAAAGTAGTTAACAGGGTAGCTTTAAAAACTACTGCTCTTCACCTAAAGGATCATTTACTTTGCTGTGACTTGCTGTCTGTTATGTGGGTAACCAATACAAGTGTCCATCTCTTGGGTGGACATCAACTAAATGAGGTCTCTCTCTAACCATTTTTCTATAACTTTTTTCCATCACTTCTTAGTAGATTTGCATATATGCTGATATATAATAAAATTAATGAAAACAACATACACTGGGTTAGTATTTTGAAGTCCAAGGTAGCTGTAAAATAGCTTTCCATTTTTTTTCTTTTTATTGCTTGCTTTTTTTTTTTTAAATTTTTTTGCTTTCAATTTCAAAGAATGTTAAGAGGCCTTTCAGTATTACTAAAGGCTATTGCTTTCAGAAATTTTGCTCCTTGTCAAAATAGGTCTACCGACTGACACTCTGTAATGGAGGAGGGGGGAAGGGGATAGGATTTAATCTTCAGTAAGAGATAATCCAAGATTGTCAAAGCTCGTTATGATCAGATTTATTAGATACAACTAGAGAACTGTATCTCCTCCCAGACTTTATTCTTCACAATAAGAACTATGTGTATTTTGAACCCCCAGAATCTAGCACAGGCCTTTTTACATAGCGGCTCCCGATGTTGCAAAATGATCTTAAATTTGCCATTCAAAGGAGAAAGGGTTTGTAGGAATCCTACAAAGAAATGGTTGGTTTCTATGCCTATTATAAATTATTAGCCAAAGTATAGTACAGGTTTAGGGACATAATAGTTTGGAATATCTCAACTTGCCCATTTGTAGAATCAGTGAAATCATCAGTTTTTTCATGTTATTACTGTATTGACCCAAATGCTCTTCCATTCTTGATGACTGGACAGTCACTTTGTGGCAGGAGCTGTTATCCTTTATAATTATTTTGGGTCATTGTACTCTTTCCCCAAATTGTGGCAAAAGACCTTTAGGATGTAATGCCTTTTACTTTTATTCTCCTGACATTGGGGTTTGGATCATTACTCATGCTGGCTCTTTTAGCTACAACCTGTGGGCACAGATAGTACTCATTACCATGAAGTGTGAAGGGCAGTAAAAACATATGACAAAGAGATGAGAGACAGGTTGAAATGTAAAGGCAAATGGTATTCAGAAAACACTATAATAGTGGGGTCTAGGAAGTGGCATGATGAGTCCAGACAGATCAACTGCCTGAGTCCTCTTACCACTGTGTTTGGGGTGGTGTCATTTGTGTGATTGTGTTAAGTTTAATGGGAACATACCTACTCCTATGTATCAGGCACTCAGCTGGGCACTGGGATTACCAGTGCGATACAGCTTGACTTCAGATGCATTCGAATGGGATCCTCCAGGAAGGACAAAGCAGAACGAACATTGATTTTCTAGAAGAGAAGGAGCATGCTGTGTGAACACAGAGGAGGGCTGCTGGACTATGGGGGTTGGATGGTCATGGTAGGTGCTCAGGTGTATTTCTCAGGCAGAGTTTGAGCCAAGTTGGAAGGATAACATGTTTGAGGTACGTGACAGGTAGAAACACATTCAAGAGTTTGGCCAGTCTGAGGACCAATGTGAAGCTCAGTTTGGCTGAAATAATTTGCATATGGAGATGTGATCAAAGGTGAAGCTAGAACATAGGATGGAGGCAGGTGATGACTGCCTTTTTGTGTGAGGAGTTGGGCATTACCCTGAGGGCACTATGAGGAGGACAGAGACTTGGTCAGCTTTCATATTATCAAGATCACTCTGACACCAGGTGGAGAATGGATGTGAAGGACAGGAACTGAAAAACAGAGAGCAGAGTTAGGAGGGAAGTAGCATGTTCCAAGGTTGAGGGAATAGGCTTGAACCTGATACTTGTTACTTTAGGTGGCTAAGGAGGTAAACATGTTTCTTTCCCAGAGGAGACCTCTGAGGAATGAGGAAGAAAATAATCTTTTTCTCCTGGTTGTTTCCCTTCTACCCTGACTATGTTACGTGTTTCATATCAGGAGGTACCCTGAGATTCAAGGGTCCCTTGAATACAGTGACAATATCTATGGACCTTTCAGAAGTAATTTTCTAATTCCTTTTTATTATCAGAGGGGTATTCCTAGAGATATCCCTTAAAAGCTGTCAAATAAGAAAGGGGTCATACAACTATGAGAGAAACATTAAATTTGACCTGTTGGTAGTGAAACAGATGAGTTATAAACTATAAAAAAATAAAAGAATAGCTTTTTATTGGGGTGGATGATTAATAAGAATGTTTCCCCACTTTCCACTATAATTCCCCTTAAAAGGCTCTATTTCTTGTTAAATATGTAATAGCTTCTTTTCTAGAAATGTGATTTGTTCTTCTGCCCAAATGGTGGGCAGGTGGATTGGGGGTACCAAGAATTGATTAGATGTGGTTTTGAATGTTTTGTATCTTGTATAAGTCAATGAATGTATGGGGCTTTGATGCCTTAAAAATGTGAGGATTGTTTTAAGTAATTTTAGATAAGAGTTGGCATCAAACGCTTCAACAGGTAAAGGGAATTTAAATTCTCCAACTTTTTTTTTTAATGTGAGAAGTATAGTTCCCCACTTAATTTTCCCCAAAGCTAAGGGCTTTCTCATATTCTCCATCATATTTTACATAATAAAATGTAGCATTGGACCTAATAGAAATCAGTCTCTTAGAAGTGATTTGCCGGGCACCTGGGTGGCTCAGTTGGTTGAGCGACCAACTTTGGCTCGGGGCATCATCTCACTGTGTGTGAGTTCGAGTCCTGCTGACCGGAGCCTGCTTTGGATTCTAGGTCTCCCTCTCTCTCTGCCCCTCCCCCACTTGTGCTCCATCTCTGTCTCAGAAATAAATAACATTAAAAATATTAAAGGAAGTGATTTGAATTATAGGAAATAATGAAACACAGGAATTAAATTTGCCTTTTGTCTCTCAGCACTGCATGACAGAGGCTTCTCAAAAGAGAGCTGGGCAGTTAGGACTTACTACCTTAATGTGTCTTGATTCTGGACTCCTGACCAACTATACACCCAACTAAAATGGATAGAACTTGATTTTCCTTTCCAACAGAGTTGATAATACCCTTCATTGAAAGTTTACCTAGTGTATACATATGCTAAAGACTTGGTATATTGTGTCTCCATTGTGACCATGACCTTGTGACCTAAAGATGACTTTATAGGGTTTGCATATGTTATCTCATTTAATCCTCACATCATATGAGGTAGTGATGATTTCTATCTCTATTCTACAGATGGGTTCAGAGAATTTAAGTGGCTAGCCCAGGGTCACATTGCTAGTAAGTGATAAAGCTAAGTTTTAAAGCCTATGACCTCTTTCCTACTGTGCCAAAGGGTGTGAGCCCAGACTTTCCTATTTCTGTAGCAGAGGCACCACATAGGTGACCAAATGGTGCCTGAGAACGTCCTCTAGCTGATTTTATGTTAGATGGTGTCTATGTCAATACTACTTCACTTAATTATAGATGATATTTGCACAATGTTATTTAAAACAAAGTATTTTAAAATCAGCTATCTTTTCATTGAGCTTGCCCTTTGAAACCTCTTTTCTCTCTTTTTAGAAATGCCCTCTACTACCCCAACACATCACTACACCAGTGCTGAGAAAAGAAGGGAAATCAGAAAATGAGGCCTCAGTTTACATTTTTCGGGGCAACATTGACTTTTTGACAAGCTTTTCATTATATTAAAAAGAAAAAAATGATCTAATCATTTGACCTTTATGGGCCCAGGCACCCTCTGAAAATAGGGTGGATGAGCAAGAATATTTTATGATTGTAGACCTTGACAAATACTCCATCAGAAGCAGTCATCCACTGCTACCCCTCCATTGTCATGGAAGTGTCACATGAACAAATTGCTTTACTCAGAAAGTATACATACTTTGCAGTTCAGTGACCACCAAGGGAAGTGCTGTACTAGAGCTGGTACCAGTGTAGGAATTTTCAGGAATTTTGCACACTGGTTGACATCATGTAACATGTATTAGCTTGAAATTGGCCATGGTAGAAGAATTTTACGTTATGGAAATCAGGTTATAGAAATGTTATGGATCAGGGTTTTGTTGTGGTGGTGGTTGTGGTTGGTAAGTATTTACCTGCACAGAACTGATCAAAGGCCATTGGAGGTAAAGATCGCATGAGGGCATCTTGGTTTCAACCAATGTCCATGCCCATCTTGACTTGTTTTATACTCAGTATACGATGAGAGGGCTGGAGTGATTGGAGCAGTTTTAGTAATACCTCTGTTCTCCTCAGTGTCCCCAAAATGTTAGATTTTATTATTAGTTTTTTTCACTCCTCATCCTAACCAAGTGACATTTTTGAACCCTCATTTGAGAAGAGGAAACCATAAACACCTGAGCATGCTTGCTAGGTGCAGTTGTGATGCTTTCTGAGCACGGGAATTGCCTTCAAGACAAAAAAGTAACATCTTGGAAACATGGCTGCTCTTGGGTCTTTCTGCCAATGAAATTTTATAATAATATTTAGGACCCTATTCTCTGACTTTGCTTAATCTTCTGTAAAATGGGAACTAGAGCGTTCACTTCTCAGGTAGCTCTCTATGAAGGACACTTGACACATTTAAGGATCATTGCTTTCTTATTTTGAAATTAAATAGAAGTGAATTGGGTTTCTGCCCATTAAAGGGGATGAATCTTATGTTGTCTGTAAATGGCTATCTTCAGAAAAGCCAAGAGAACCCAACACTATAAATATAGAATCACTCTGGGAGCACAGAGGGATCTTTGCTTCAAGGACCAAGATTTATGTGCAGCTAACTAAGTAGACTATCCCTAATGTCACAAACACCATCCCTGAAGCTTCAGCATTTAAATCCTTATATTTTTGCAGTTGAGACTATAGATTGCTCAGAAAACTGGTAAGGGTCTTGTGCATGTATGCACATACACATGCACAAATACATATATCTATGTGTATTCATCTTGCTTTTTCCATTCTTTCTTCTTCTTTCCCACTTGATTACTGCTCACTCCTTCTTCCTCTGTGAAACAATGTAAATTTGAAAACGTAAAAGTACAAAAGTTATCAAGAGTAGAAAATAAAGTTGCAGGTGACAGATGGGATCTCTCTGGACAGTCATGGCAACTCTCATAAGGCTCCTCCCACAGTAGCTCTACTGGGTAAGGGACAGACGAACCCTTTGGCTGGCACAGAAGTCTACTGTGATGATGCTTCCACATTCAGATTTCACTCATAGATTCTGAATCCTTTGACAAACACCTCATGTTTTGTGATTAAAGACAATGGATATTATTAAACCAGCCTTGCCTCATGCCTACCACTGGGCCACCACTCTTGGCCCTTTAGCATAAATGGATGTAGGGAATCAGAACAGATGTATCATTCCCGGACTCCCCTCATCACCAATCTTACCACCCCAATATGGCCAAGACAGCTGGTGCTAGTTTAGCAATATCTATGTTAAATTGGAATGTTTGAGTCATAGGTTTGGTTAAGTGCTACTTGGGCAATAATAGAGGGAAAATACACTCTAGTTTAAGTGTCCTTTGCTTCAGGCAGCACTTTATCTCAAGGACTTGCAAGTCATAAAAGACAAGTCTGTCAACTTTTGGTTTTCTAGACCATGAAGAGGAGTTGACTGAATCAGTTTGCATGTACTGATTTTGGCAGTAACAGACATGAAATGACTGTCTGAGACAGTTCTTAAAGAGAAAAAAACCAATCCCAAGTTCAAGCAGATTGATGGGAAATTTGTGGCAGCCGGAGGTATCATCTGGAAAAAAAAAAGACTCAATGTGATGCTTTTTCTGTGAACTAAAAACAGAACTGGGAGTTAGAAACCAAAGTACTAGCATCATTGAGGGCTTACTTAGTTTTTTCATGGTTGCTTCTGTTGCCTTGTCCCTTCCTACTATAAAGATGTTGCTGCCTTTTCTCCAAAGAATATGTGGCAATTTTAGTGAGAATTGGTTACATATCAAATGCAAAGTAGTATTCATCATCTCTATACAAGGGTTTCCTAAGGTTTAGTACAGTTTTTAAACTATTAATAATAATTTTGAGAACTTCTAAATATATAATTCTGAAAGTTTTTGTATCTTAGAATATTTGAAATTTTAGGTCTGATTTAGAAAATGCTTTGGACAAAATTATTATTGAGTTCTTAGGAATATGTTTTATGTATAAGTATGTATTTGATACAGATTTTTGTTCTGGTATTATATATATTTGGACAAACTAGATCTTCCTGTTAATTTTAATTGAATTTTGAATTGAAATGGCCTCTTGGGAATTTTTCTCAAAAAAACATACATTTTTACATTAAAATGTCTCTTTGTCTGGTTGTAGATTAGAGATACCTTATTTTAAGTTTCTCTTGTTAATCCAATGGGAATATGCACATGCATGCAATGCACACACACACACACACACACACACACACACGCACAAACAGACACACCCTCTGGCTTACACATATCCATAGAGGGTAGGTGGCTCAACTATGGAGTTGGAAAACTTGGGTTGAGACCTTACCCTGCTACTTGTTAGGTTGGGGCCTTGCCAAACAAACAAACAAACAACAAACAGGCACCTAAGCCCTATTCTATGTCTTAATTTACTTTTCTAAAATCCTTTTCCTTTCACTTGATCATCAGTGAAAAAATTCTTTTATTTTTGTAATTTTTAAGTTTATTTACTTATTTTGAAAGAGAGCAAGCAGGGGAGTAGCAGAGAGAGTAGGAGGAGAGAGAGAGAATCCAACCAGGCTCTGTACCATTAGCACAGAGCTCTATGTGGGGCTCAAACTCACAAACCATGCAATCATGACCTGAGCCAAAAACCAACTGAGCCACCCAGGTGCCTCCAAAAAATTCCTTTATTTTTGAAGTTCTGGAATTCTTCCATGAGAAAAGCATTCCTCTGTTCTAATTCTTTAATACTTTTGATTGTAATTGCTTCATCATGTGTTTATGAAGATTAATTGAATTAATATCCGAAAAGCACTTAGTACAATGTCTGGCACATAAGAAGTGCTATGTAAATCTCTTGTTATTGTTACATCCTCTCTCTGATTTGTATAAGATCATTTTATATCAGTGGTGTGCGTTTAAAACCATCGTTGAAGATTTTCTTGTTTTTTTCAGAGCATTTTGGTATGTTTAATATCTCTCTCTCTCTCTCTCTCTCTAATTTTGGAGACCCCTGCTATCTATGAAAAATAGATAAAGATATAAAATATAATCTGTTCAGGGAAGGATGTACTTTAAAGAGTTTGAAATAAGAATAGGAGCTTATATTTTCATCTAGGAAGTGTTTTAAGAGTCTAGTCCAAACTCTTACTCATTCAGCAGTTCGTACTGTCCTTGGACACTGGGGACATAAGAGTTCTTGTCTCAATATCTGGTGAGATCGAATGAGTTTAGTAGTTAAATCAAGGGAGGAAATGTGGTCAATTAAATACCACCATCACCACCACTACCTCCCCCCAAAAGTGGTTCCAAGTAGAAAATTGCTTGTATGAGATGATATTGGTAAATTTTACGGATAAATGGTTAGTTAGGAAAACCTCTTGGCTTTGAGTCATAAAAGAATGACTTTTTTTCTTGGTTCTTTTATTCTTTTTTTTTATTTAACATTATTTTCTGAGCTGTTGCTTTATACCAAAAATCTGCAGGAAGGACATTTCAGGCTGTAGATAGAGCAGACCTTGAAGGTCTGTAGGTAGACCTTGAAGGTAGGGATGGTCTTGAAGTGTTACAGCAGAGGTCCTAGGATATAAGCAGGTCTCAGAAACACCCAGAGGGCTTGTTACAGCTCAGATTCCTGAGCCCTGCCCCTAGCTAGTAACTCTGGGTGGAGCCTGAAAAGGTACATGTCTCACAAGCTCCTAGGTGATACAGGTGCTGCTGACTTGGGGCCCACACTGTGAGCACCGCTGTGGTAGAGAGGAACTGGAAGGAGAAAGGGATGGCGGGAGCACTAAGAGCTGGGGGCCAATAGTAGGAAATGAGGCTGGAGAACGGGGCAGGGGCCCTAGGGTCTCAGCCTTGATAGGAAGTTCAAGTTTAGTCTCTCAGATAAATGAAAAGTCATTGAAGGTTCTTCTGGTTCTCCCTCACTGAAGTGGCTCTTGTTTCTGAGGTGATTACAGTGGAGTCAGTCTTCGAGGGTTATCTGATTCTACATGGCAGTCACCCCTTCGTGCATGTGAAACAAATCCTTTGGTATTTGAAAATAACCTGTAATTCCCTCTGTTTTGGGTTTCTGACCAACCTTCAACAAATAGGACAGGTTGCTCACTTTGCAGAGCACAGACATTCACCCATGCTCAGGTTTTGACTGTATGAGACATAGGCAAATCGGAGTGCTGTAATTCAGACCAGCCCCACATTTACTGAAAATGCTTTCTCTGTATCTGGCACAGTAAACTAATGCAGCAAGGATATAATCAAAGCACATTATGATTTCTAACAGCAGGCAGCGTTCAATCTTTTGGGGACAAATACTAAAAAAAAAAAAAAAAAAGAAACAATTAGAGGATTATATAGGCAGAGGACAGCACAATGTGTGATAAAGTATTAAATTGAGTATTATCAGATGTAAATGTTAATGATGCAGATAGTAAGTGCTGTGGCCCCAAGAAGCAGGAGAATTGTTTGAAATTAGTAGGGGATATTTTATACGGGGGAGGCATTCGAGCTGGTCCTTGGAAAATGGTGAAAATTTATCTAGTTAGAGGGAAAGGCAAAAGCATGGAAGAGCCTTTGTCTTCAGATTCAGTCAACATGCAAGGAATTATTGTGTTTTCCCAAAGTTTTTGCTGTTCTGCCTTTCAAGGGAAAGCCTGCCATGTGTTTCTGATTCTTGAGTACAATTGAATTACTAATCCATTGTCTGCTAAGAGCTGTTTGGTCAGGGAGCCCCGTGGACTTCTCAGAAACTTTTATCCTTTGAAAGAAGCTGTCCTGATTTACCATTGTTAATGAAACTTGTACTACACAATGCTCAAGTTTAAGACCCACTGAGAACATGACCATGAACCTCCTTTCATCTCCACATGGGGGAACCACATGGCATATAGGAGCTGCAGAGACCCAGCAGCAGTGCTGCTCCCCTAGTGTTAGTAATTGTCTTGAACTTTCTCATGTCATATCCTAATAGCTTTGTATTAGGAGTGACGGTCTGTACCGCTTCCACCCCTCATGAATAAATACAAAATGTCTTGCCACCCAGAAGACAAACCCTTTGTAGTCACGAGTCTCTTTTGAACATGCATCCTTAGGACTCTGCATGCATACATTTCAACATTCTCTGCCTGTGTGAGGCTTTGCTTGGAAATTGTGAAATGTGCACTTATTGCAGTGGATATATTTTTACTCTGGCAACTGTTTTTTTTTTTTTTTTTGCATCAGATCCTGAGTAATACATTAGATGAGTCAAAGGGCTCACCTCCTTTGCTGAGGCTCTCTAGGAGTTTTTTCCTGTTAGCTCAGATAATTCCAAAGGTGCAGGTTTATATATATAATCCCAAGGTTAGGCAGAAGATAGAAATGAAAAGGAGAGGATGGTTAAAGAGAGGCCCCAGGCTGACCTAAAGAGAAATTGTAATGGTAATTTGTATGATAAAGATCACCAAACTTTTTCAATTGCTCACTCATATCCAGAAAATATTTTTGAGAATGGAGTACTTATATATTGCTTGTTTATGGAAGATACACAAAAATAGAAATAGTAAGAAATTTTAAATAAAGTTAATTTCTAATATTCTCTTCCTGTCCTTCAAATAATTTTCTTTTGCATCATTTGGCATATGAACGCTGCTTTTGAATACACTTTCTTATAAACCTGTAGCCGCGGCATGATGCAGTATACTGGTTTTCAAATTTTAGGCTGTTTCACAATTCCCGGAAAGCTTGTGCAAACACAAATTTATACCTGTTTCCTAGGTTTCTAATTCAGTGGGTCTGGGGCCCAATAATATGTATTTCTAACAACTTCCCAGGTGATGGTCTGAGAAGTAACCCTTTAAAAACAATTAATGTAGTTAAGAGCTTGGGTCTCAGAGATAGTTAACCTAAGTTGGACATCAGGGTCTTTTCATTACCTAATATGTGACCTTGGGTAAATTATTTCACTTGTATGAGCTTAGTTTTTTTTTTCTTTTAATCTGTGAAATGGATGGTCATAATTACTTACCTCTTCGTGTCACTGGAGAGCGTAATAAGATACTGTAGACAAAGTGCTTAGTACCCAGTACTTACCACCTACAAAGCACCAATACATGTTGGCTGCACTTTTCTCCTCCTCTTCATATCATCAAACATTTTTTAATGTCATAGAGTAAACTTTAGGGACTCTTATTCCTTAATTCATAAGAGTGATGGGAATAAATGTTTCTGCTTTATCATTACACAGTTAGACCATGCTCCAAATGAAGTATCTTTCTAGTTGGATGGTAGAGATGAAGCTCTTTTGCAAAGTCTGCCTAAGAGAGAACAGTGTGTTCAGCCCTCTCCCTTATGTGTGTAACTGTTGATAGTTTGTGGCTAAGTGTGTATTTCTGTAGTCTTTTGTACATACTGACTCTTGTTGCATGATATAGAGTTGAAATTTTTGGCGGTTGTGGTTTTGAGTGTTTGGGGGCATGAGAGTAGCAAATTCAAGTGATTCTTTTGAATTTGGTTTATTATTAACACTTCTCTCTCCTTTTTTCTTCTCTTCCCCTCTTCTTATGAATTACTAGGACCAAGTACCACCTGCCAGGAAGATTCATGTGCCAACCAGGGGGTCTGCATGCAGCAGTGGGAAGGCTTCACCTGCGACTGTTCCATGACATCATATTCTGGAAACCAGTGCAATGATCGTGAGTCCAACCTTTTTATACTTGTGATTTCTTTTGCAGAATTTAGAGGTTTGGAGATACCTTAAGGGGCAATATGTAAAAGGATGGCTCTTCTGAAATATTTGTAAGCAACTTCCTCCTCCAGAAACTTGGAAAATAAAGGACTGGTGCTCTTAATGGAAGAGCAAAGACACATTTCTTGCTCAACATTACTGGATGTTTTCCCATTTGCCTACTCCCTATGTTTCTTCTTTAGATTAGATTGTGTGTGGCTGAGCAGCAAAAAAACAATTCAGCCAATATTTTTGCTCTAAGCAGTTTAATTTCCATTAATTAAGTCATCTGGATAACAATTTTGAGACTTTCCCATTTGCATTGTCTAGAATTCAGAGGATGTTTAAGGAATGTAGCTATTTTCTTCAAAATTCTGAATTTAGAGAATTTCTTAGATTTTCCAAATGATGAAAATGTTCAGAGTTTATTATTTTTTTCTAACTAGAGATGTTTAAAGCATTCTCAGGGGTTTTGCAAATGTCAGAAATTTCCTCTGGCTAAGTTTATTAATATCTATTTGGTTTATATATACGTAGTAATTCTGTTTATGTATGATTTCTATTTTGTGAGTATACTTATATGTATGTATCTGTGAATGTGGTTCATATTGGAGGAGGGCTAGTTGTTATCTTGAGCACTAGCAATGCCTCAGGCGCATGAGCTGATTTAATTCTAGAAGACTGATTTCATGAAGTTGATTCTAGAATTGATGGTGGAGATACTTCAATACTGTGGGAATCTATAGTCTGTGTTTTCACTTCCTTTTTGTGTTATTTTCCTGACATGGCTATTTTTAAAGATGAGCAAACAGCTGAATTTTCTGAATACCTATTGCAAAGAGATGTGTTGAAAGCCCTGACCTAGTGGGTCCTGCTAATCTTCAGATTTTCTAAACGTAGCCTTCAGGGTAGGAGTTTATTTTACCATCTGAACTTGTAGTCAGTGGCCTCTTGGTTTTATTTAAAAAAAAAAAAAGACGCATGGTGTTATCTGAGCAAATACTAAAGTCATATTATGGTTGCCTAAGTGGGAGCAGGCACTGATTATACTGATTACATATTTATTTGGTTTTCCTTGAGTACTTATTTCTCAACTTTTACTTTTTCATGTGTGTGGTTGCCTTTTGTTCTGTTTACCATATTTCTCATAGCTTTTTATCTTCATGTGCTTCATCAGTCTCTTAAGATATACCTGGAGAAACAAGTGGGGACTCTATCGATGTAGAGAGAAAAATATTTGATTCTCATTCCTCTAACTGTAAGCATATGGCTCTCTATCTGTAAAGCAAAAGGCACAGTATTTACAGAAAGTTTGACATCAGATTGTTCTTTTCCAAGTACTTGGTATTATTGAAAGTCCTGTGTCCACATTGATAATTTGGAAATACTGTTTAACTCAGAAATAGGCAGTTATGGACCCATCCAGAATATCTGGGGAATGGTGCTGTATGCTCTTTATTTTTCCTCCAATTTGCCTGCATAGGACTCATTAGGAGAGCTCTTTATCCTAAATGGTGGTATAATGCTTTTTTATCCTCCCAAGTTTATTCCATATCATAAATACAAAGCACTCCTGGTAGAAAAAAGGACGAGACTACAAATAGAAAAGACAGAAAGGTAAGTTACTCTAACTGCAATGAAAACGCACACTCTTCAGAAGGTATGTATACATGTTTTTCTCATTGACAAACTTCTTTCTGCCGCCCAGTCCCAGGCATGGTTTTCTGCTAAAAATCAACTAGGATTCTTTCTAGCTTTCTGTGATGTTTTTTCTGACTTTATAAAGAGCCCATTGTGTCTCAGTCCAGAATGAAGACTGGTTGCACTATCTGACTCAGTTTGTCAGTGTATAATGAAGTACTAGAACGGGGGAAATGTCAGCTTTTTTTTTTGTGGCAGAAGCACCTTATCCTTCAAAACCGTATGTGAGATACCCTGGCCTAGGGTAATGTATTCTGGATTGTATTCTGCAAACAAGTGAGTTGAATTTTTTTATTGTAGAAGACCTCTGAGCCCAAGTCATTAAAAGAAACTGCTCACCTGGTCTGCTCTTGAGAGCAGACCAGGGCTTCTGTGATTAGATGACTATATAGAAATGTGAACAAGTACATTTTGATGGCAGAATGTAAGGGATATACAGAATTTAGATATACTGGATATTACTATAAAGCGCAGAAATAAATTTTTAATAAAACCAACCACATGCATCATAGTGTTGGGTTGTACAATGGATGTCTCCGTATCCAATGATTGACATTTAAGGTTTCTTAAAATTGTACATTGGGTGTCTCTATATCCAGTGATCGACATTTAAAGTATTGGGGGGAATTTCTTTCTTTGGAACTAGCATCAGAGCCAATTTGTTTCACCTAAAAAGTCAACCTTACCTCTTTACGTCATAGATCCTTACTTTCTATATCAACCTTGACCTTTAGAGTTATGCTATGCTGCTTTATCTCACAAACATCTTCAAAATTAAGTTACCTGTTTGATATTCTCTGGGCTTGTGTTAGCAAATTCTTGGTAGCTTAGCTTGTATCAGGACATAAGCCTTCATTCAGTATCATCGGCAGATTTGAACAGAACTCATGCTTATCATTGGTGAAGGCCATGGGGAAAATTGAAAAGAAAGGGGAAAAGATAAAATAAGTGAATGGAAGAAGAGGGATGATGAAGAAGAAGGAATGTAGAGAAAAGCAGGATTGAGTCTGGTGTGGAAGAACACAGAGGCCATCAGTGATTGCTTTGGTAACATGTATTTCAAGGTGGCCTGCATTTGACCTCACAAACAGAAATAGAGCATGATATTACAGTTGGAATGTCATGAAGGAAATCTGACCTTTACCCACTTTTTAGGAGTAGTGTATTCTATAGAATGTTGCATATATCTAAAATACCTTGAATTTCCTACAATGCTGTCATAGGCCCCTGTGGTTGGTTAAGGATTCTGTCTAATGGCAAAAGATAATTTGGGGGGATGGGGAGAAGGTTTGGATCTCTCATTTTCCATGAGATATTTTTCAGGATAGCAGATTGATATCAGTTAATGGAAGTGAAAACATCTCAATTTCTTACTGCACATCCAAGAATAGAAGCTTGTTTAATAGGAAAATGCTAGGTTTTGATATTTTTCAAAATAAAGTGTTCAGTTCAATTCATCATGGATAGAAAAAATTACTTATATCTGAGCATGATTTGTGAGTTCCTAAAGAAATGTTTGCATTTTAGGGTTTTCCACATTTTTTCTAGCATTGATTCCTTCATTTATAACCTTTGGTTTTTCTTGCCTGTTTGCCAAATTGAGTGTTTGCTTGACAACTTTGAGGTGCTATCACATAGGTATCACCCCCGTGAGTAGAGTTTACATTTAGAAACTGTATCTCATTTAGTATGAGTAGACCTAGCATGGATGGGTTTGACTTTATTCCATCATGTTCTATGAGAGCATGGTGGGTTGATGGAGGCAGTGGGGTGAATTTCAGGTTTAGTCTTACAGTGTTCAAAGCTGATACAGTGATTCTGGAGGTGTGGTGTGTATTCTCCATGGCTGATTACCTTGTGGAAGAGTGACACTGTTGTATTGGATAGAAAACAAAAATCATCTGATTGGAAACCCAGGCATAATTGATTTACTAATTGTCTTATATAGTTTCAAGATAGGATCTTCTACCATTTTATGTAATAGCAAAATCACAGGGAGTTTCCTTTAGGTGACTTTTAGGGCTGATTTAAAACTATAATGGGCAAAATCATCCCAAAAGTAATTTTGAGTTCTTGTAGGATCCACTAAGATCTACGGAAGGACAAGAAATGGCATTATCCAAAGATAATCTTCATTCTGAAAAATTCAAAACAGAGAGGGCTGACTTCTCATAGGGTGCATACCCCCTGAATGCCCACTTAATGACACAATGTTGGGGCTACATTTTAAGAAAAACAAAAGAAATGGAACCTTACAAAGGTTCTTATAGGGATATTCATTTTGGATATTGGGTTCTTACTGGTATTTGAAATCGGGACTAAGAGCCTGGGAGGTTTCAGTATGTTGTAGCCATCACCCCACTGGACAAATCCAGAATCCCTCTCCTGTAATGTGGGCAGTGCAACCTATTGTTGAGTTCCTCTCTACACAACACCACAAAATGTTGCACAAAATCCAGCTCACTGGCACGTACCCACACATATACAAAAGCATTGGCATTCTGGGGACCTTATGAAAACAGCGGTTTTAAATACTTCACATCAGTCCTTACCACCAAAGTTACCTTGAGGCATGTTTATGCTAACTGGCTTCAGTTGTATAAAATTCTGGGGTCTCATTATTGCTTCACTGCCCTGGAAAAGTGAATGTGGAACAGTCTGTGGCATGTGAGTGCTTAAAACACAGCGAGGTACTGGATTTAGAAATCAGATGTTTATAATGGCTTTGGGGGATAAAGAAATGTGGGTCCTCAGCCCACCCCCAGCAGCCAGCTACCTGTGCTACATTGCTAGTCTTACATTGTGGGCTACTTGTTGGAGAAATTGCCAGGTTCACACTGGCATGTTATAATAGATGTTCTTTGCTTGCAACAAATCAATAGCAAGCAGCTGTGGATCGTGCAGACAGTGGAGTGTGAAGCGCCTTTTCAGATAGTTTTCTGCTGGAGTGGCTGTTAAGCTGCACTGTTGGCTATTGATTGGCCTTTTGCTTTTTATTTATTGTGTGGGTTTATTTATTTTTTTTTAATGTAGGTTGGCGTATTGATTAAATCTGTTAAAAACACATTTCCCTTTCAGGCTTTAGAAAAAAATGAGCAATATATGCATTACTTAGTGTACAAACAAGACGACAGACATGTGTATGTTAATTCTGTCTCTTGGGTCCATATAGATACACTGGCCTTAGTTATGGGTCTGGGTTGTTATTTGAACAGTGATAATTCTCAAAGTAAAAGACTACAGTGTGTCTGTGTTTTCAGTTATGTGTTTAATGCCTACCTGTGTTTTCAGCCTCTGCCTGTCCAGTAAATAGGCCATGTCTGAGAAGTTCATTATTAAGATTGTTATTTGATGCTTAGGACACTTTATCATTTATTCATTCGTTCACTCACCAGACATGTCTTATTTGCAGATAATGATCATGAATAAGATACATTCCTGTTCTCAAAGACATTACATTGTAATGGGGGATGATGCACATGGAGGTGCTTCAGTAGAAATATAAATCATATGTAGTGAGGGCTCATAAAGTGGAGAGGCATCAACTGTCCCTGGGTTTGAGACTCCAAGAAGAGCTGCTGTTATTAAGAAATTCTTAATCGACAGATGAGTTTTGAAAAATCCGTAAGTCCTTCGTAAGCATGTATGGTAAGAAAGAAGGTCAGAAAGGAAAAACATCATTCCAGCAAGCAGAGAGAGAGACAGAGAGAGAGGCAGAGAGATAGAGAGAGAAAGAGAGAGAGAGGGTGGGAGGGAGGGGCAGGGGCAGGCTATAGCCAGTGCTAACATTCTGGCTGTTTCCTTCCATTCTTTTTTCTAAGCATTTGGATGGTTAAGATCACATTCTATATAAAGTTTGTGCTCTGCCTTATTGCGTTTAACATTGCATGATATACATTTTTCAAAGTATAAAAATTATTAGATTTTCTCATTTCCTTTAGTACATTATGGTGCTCATTTCTTTGGGACAGAACTCTCCATGTTGAGTCCTGGGTGAGAACTAATTGGCCCAAATCTTTTTTTCATGGAACCATTGTTGGACATTTATCTTAGAAATGTAATTAAAATGAACTAAAAATTTTAAAAGTTGACTTGTAATGTATATAACTTATTAAATTATAAAAGGGAGCATAGCCATTAACTTAATTAGCTTTACAGTCAAAGTCCTTTAAATGCCAATGCTCACTCTTAACACTGACATTGAGTTTGTCACTTAACCTCTTGAAGCTTTGATACAGCACAGGGAGTATGATAGCACTTAATAAATAGAAGTAGTGATAGTTTTTATTGTAACTAATAATATTTGACATTTGTCAAGTCCTTATATGTTCCTGACACTCTACGAGGACCTTTATAAAGATGTCATCCCTTTAATCATCAAAGACCCGAAGAAATGCTATTGTCCTGATTTTAACAATGGAAATACTGAGGTCACACAAGAAATAGCTGAGTGAGGACTTGAATCCAGGTTTATACGACATTAAAGCTCACATTCTTATTCTTACTAGATTTGCTACCACCTTGTCGTTATTAGAAATAATAATGGCTTAACATCACTAATTACTAGAATGCTTAAAATACCAGGTGGTCAAGTCTTTACAGACACCCCAATAAGAATGTAGGGTGGGAAAAAGAGAAGTTCTGTGTTCCTGGTTGTTAATTTGATTATATTATGGAATTTTGAACACTTTAGATATTTCTGCGTTAATACTAAGATAAGGCTTTTTAGTTACAATATTGTTAGATCTTACAGAATTAGAATTAGAATATCTCCCCATATCCCCAAATATTTATATTTTTATTCTCTGTTGATCTAGATCTTCTTATTTCCATTGTTTCACTTTATTGCAATCTCCATATATGTCATATGGCATAGTGAATGAGATGTCTGATGTGGATTGGATGGCCTGTGTTAAAATCATGACTCCGGGGGCATTGGGGTGGCTCAGTCAGTTAAGCATCCAGCTCTTGATTGTAGGTTAGGTCTTGATCTTAGGGTTGTTAGTTCAAGTTCTGTGTTGGATTCTGCACTGGGCCTGGGGTCTGCACTGGGCATGGAGCCTACTTAAAAAAAAATCATGATCCTGTCACTTAATAGCTCTATTACTTTGGAATGAATGAATTCATTCCTTTGTATCCCCCCAATATGGATATTTATAGGTCCTATCTCACAGAAATGTTGTGAAGATGAAGTGAATTTATAATTATGAAGGTCATAGCCTATCTAGAACTCTTGCCTATTTTTTGATATAATTTTCAAAAGTTAAAAACTTGACTCATACAAATATGATTTTCATGAAGTTAAAAACATAACTCTCCTAAAAATACAGAATGAATATGTGCCAAATTTATTTAACTCCTTTGTGGGAAAAACAACAAGATGGTAAAAATGTAAACACTGTGGCAAAAGAATATTTGAAGAACAGGATATTGATAGGCATTAAAAAATATGAAATATTTAGATTAAGTATAAAACTGGTGAATGTCTCATAGGGAAAAAACCCTTAGCCTTTGGTGTTTTCTTCTCTACCTACCATTATATCTTTATTGAACAAAAACTGACAGCCTAATCATCTCACAGAGTTTGGGGCCCAATTAATCATAAATATCACTGTCAAACACAGGTACATTTTCCCATAGAAGTATGTATTTCACAGGTGGTCTTATTAAACAAGGTCCTTCTATAACATTGAAGGGATGTGTAACTCTCGGCTTTTTTTCTAAATTTTGGATGATTTTTAATAACACTAGTATGATCTATTCAATTTCAAATCCTTTTTCTTTACCTTGAATACCTCTCACATACACAATTACCTTTTATTTTATTTTATTTATTTATTTTTTTCAACGTTTATTTATTTTTGGGACAGAGAGAGACAGAGCATGAACGGGGGAGGGGCAGAGAGAGAGGGAGACACAGAATCGGAAACAGGCTCCAGGCTCTGAGCCATCAGCCCAGAGCCCGACGCGGGGCTCGAACTCCCGGACCGCGAGATCGTGACCTGGCTGAAGTCGGACGCTTAACCGACTGCGCCACCCAGGCGCCCCACCTTTTATTTTTTAACGATTTAACTGGGTAGCAAACACTGTGCTGAATTTGTTGTGTCATCTTGTCATCTTAACAACCGTAGAAAGTAGATACTATTATGATCCCGGTTTTACAGATGAAGGAGCTGAGACATGAAGAAGTCAAGTGATCTGCTCAAGGTCATAAAACCATTAGGTAGGGGGACAAGGACTCAGTTTTATTTGTCTGACTGCGAAATCTGAGCTCTGGACAACTGACGTCTCTGAATTCCTCAAGGAAAGCTTCTTAAAGAGAATACATCTGAACCCATAGGGATTTAGATTTACCTTAGCCATGGAGCTTGACTACTTCTGTTGCATCCATTACACTGTAATTTTTAGTATTTACATTGTTATTTGGTAAGAGGGACGTATCTTAAAACTTTTTTACTTCATTTTAAATAAAGGCTTCATTAGGATTGATCTGCTGGTGTAATAAGATCAGAAGTTCCATCAAAGTGCCATTTTGCAAGTTTGGTAGGTCTGGGCAGGCAGGGGCTGAGTCCAGAGAAGTCACTAAGGCTGGAGGAGCAGCCTGGTGCCGTAGGAGGCAAGATCCAGAAGGTAAGACGGATAAAGAGAAGCATTCATGAGCCAGCAGGACCTAAGGTAATGCCTTTAAGTTACTTCTTTGCATCTGTTTTTGATTCCTGGACCCACAGATATTTAATGTAGCTAAAAGGATGTCAGGAGATGGCATTTATTCCCAGGGTCTTCTAAGAGAAAGGATCATGGTGCTGGTATTCTTGAAAGCAGTTTGATAGATGTGGGTTTTACCTTGTTGTCCTTGGGAATCACTCATTTATGATTTCCCCTGATATCAGGAAGGGACAATTTTGTAACACAAAATCTCTTGTATTGCTGATTTTAATACAGAAACTACTCAGTGAGAGCCAGGACTAATGGCAGCTTTTGTATTGTATAACTCTCCATGAAAATGAGCTGAGACTCACAGGTAAAACATTAATTTCTGCAAATCTCAGCTGATACTTGGACCTATGGTTCAAGGAGAAATAGTGTCCATGACTCAGGGTCCTATCAGTTACCAGACATTATTGTGAGTTGTTGGAATCTGTAACATCACTAATTTCATTTCAGCCATCTTTAGGATGCTGTATTCGTAGGCCAATTTTATTACTTATGTTTAATTACAGCCCATTTATTTCTGGTGTGCCTGGCTAGTTACTTATTGATGGTGATGGCAATAATCCACTGAGAGCCTATTGGTTCACAGAAGATAATTTTATATTACCTTGTTAGTCACATACAGGTACAATTTTCATGTATTTTTCAATATAGACTTATAATTTCCTACATTTATTTCGATATATATTTTTATTTACATGCAAAGGCAAAAAATATGTAAACTATTTTCTCTTGTAAAATAAAGGTAATAAGTATAATTTGGTTTCCTTCCCTGTTTTTTTCAGGGTGGAGTGCATTTTGTGATTGAGGGTAAAATTTGCATTCAGCAAAACACATGGATCTTAAGTGCATGATGACAAATATTTACAACCGTGTAACTAGCGCCCTAGTTGAGATAAAGGACAGTTCCATCTTCCTACAGAGTTCCCTTGTGCCCCTCTTATCATTCCTGTTCTCAAAAGGGACTGCTCTTTTAATTTGTGTCAGCATCTATGAGCTTTGTCTCTTCCTGAGTGTGTATCAATAGAGTCATATACGATGCGATCTTTTGTTTCTGTTTTCTCTACCTACATGGAATGTTCCTTCCTTCCTTCCTTCCTTCCTTCCTTCCTTCCTTCCTTCCTTCCTTCCTTCCTTCCTTCCTTCCTTCCTTCCTATGTATTTACTTCGAGAAAGAGAGAGAGGGGCAAGCTTGGGAGGGGCAGAGAGAGAGAGAGAGAGAGAGAGAGAGAATCCCAAGCAGGTTTAGTACTACCAGTGTGGAGCCCAATGCAGGGCTCAAACTCATGAGCCATGAGATCATGACCTGAGCTGAAATCTAGAGTAGGACGTTTAATCTACTGAGCCACCCAGGTGCCCCCCTCTATAGAATGTGTTTAAGATTCACCCATGTCACTGTGCATTGTAGCTGCCTTGCCCTCTCCTGACCCTTAGCTCTTCTCATCTGAAGGAATCTGCAGGTCTCTGCCTGGGGACCCCTCCCTGCCATGCCCTTGACGTTCTCTCAAGGCGGTAAGCTGGGGGCAGTCTTAGCCCTCACTTTGTCTTCTTCCTATCAGGAATCCCTGTCCTTTGTGAGATGTATTGCAAACCATCATCTCACAACCATTGTCTTTTTCTCCATTGTTTCAAGCTGATTATAGATCCAATCTCAGTTATTCTAAGTGGACATCACCTGTTTCTTTTTACCTGTCTTCACCTTTACACTTTGAGATTGGGGGTGGGAAGGAGGAAGGGTGATCTCTTAATACACCATGTGCCATGCTTTAGCTTACAACCTCCAGGGATGAATTGAGGCTTTGCATGAGTCCCAGAACGGCCCTGGCAGTGTAGAATATTTCAGGACCTATGTTTTTGTTTTCTGGGTTTTTCTTTGGTGGGGGGCAGAGAGAAGATCCTTCAACTCTAGCTATAGATGTTCTGCAGTCAAAGAGCCTTCTGCAGCCATAGAAGCTGCACAAAGCTAGTTACATACCTGCTAATGTGTCTCCGTCAAGCCCTTCCTCATCTGAGTTTCTTTTATGAGGTCCCCATTGCTTTTTCCCTCCATCCCTCTGATAACACTTGATTAAGCTCAGTGGGTGCAGGGATTGATTTGGCTCTTGGAGCTAGTTGTTCCTATTTTCTTTACCTAGAATTATAGTTTGTTTTCTCACCTAGCTTTATCCTGTGGATCTTTGCTGCCTGATCCATGTCTCTTTGCCAAATGAAATTAAGAGGTGTTTTCAAACAAACAAAAAAACAATTGAAGACTTCAGGAAAGGGGAGGCTTCTATGCCAGGGAGTGCTCTGGCCATTGACTGTTCTTATTTTGATTTTTAGATGCTGATGTGCACTTATTATTTTGATGCATGTCTACAAAAAATGAGGGGGCTTTACATTGCTGATGCTTTTTAGTTTTAACTGTTTTTTTTTGACAATTAAGGTTACACAAGATCACTGTTGAAAATCTGTAAAATGCATGAAAGTGCAAGGTAATAGAAAAACTTGCATAATTTTACCAATTATTTATATGACCTTGTTTCAGAATGTTCATGGTGTCAAGTACGGAATAGATGTTCAAAATATATTTGTTGGATGAATGACTGAGCCTTGCATATTTGCAAAGTCTGAGTTGTGCAATGGTCCTAGTGTTCTTTTCATGAAATGAATAGCATTTCTACCAGGACTAGGTGTTGCCTTGCCAGAAGGGATGCTTTTAGGCATGCAGGGATTATAATGAGCATCCCAATATACAGTTTTCTTGTTCAGATATAAAATGAAATTGTCAAGATGTTTTCAGTTCTTTTCTCTCTTGTCCTTGTCCCTTCTGCAGAAAGCCTTGCCAGTTCTGAATAGTTATACATAGATGTATCTACCTATAAGTAAAATGGGCTTTGTAGTGGATTTTAGTTGGAAAGCAAAGACCCTTATAATGTATATGGGTAAGGAGCTTCTTGGTTTCCCAGTTTTTTTTTTCTTTCTGTGGCATCTACTTCCAAAGAGACATTGTAGTTTATTTCACATGATGAGATTTCTTATAATGGCGTACTCTAGAGTGCTAGTGTGAAATAATAGAATTTTTCTACTTGGACATCATCCGTCAATTTCTGCTGAGTTTCATGTTGCCCAAAACTAGTAACATATGACTGAAGCATTTAGATGTACTGTATACTGAGAAATATAAAACAAAAATTTCTTGATTTTTGTACACTGTGGGTTGAAAATATTTTAACTCTTTTCAACGTTTTTTTTTGTTTGTTTTTGTTTTAATTTATTTTTGGGACAGAGAGAGACAGAGCATGAACGGGGGAGGGGCAGAGAGAGAGGGAGACACAGAATCGGAAACAGGCTCCAGGCTCCGAGCCATCAGCCCAGAGCCTGACGCGGGGCTCAAACTCACGGACCGCGAGATCGTGACCTGGCTGAAGTCGGACACTTAACTGACTGCGCCACCCAGGCGCCCCTTAACTCTCTTTTCATGATAATTCAGCCAAACCTAGTAAACTCTTTGCAAGAACACTCAGGAGCATTGATAGGAAATGGTAGTATCTGATTCTGGGTATTATTTCACTGGATACCTTTTGTAATTTGGTCCCCAACTAAATATAAATTGCAGGTTTACCCATATATATGAGTAAAACTAAACACATGTTCGTGTAAATAAAAAGAAGATGTGCATGTATATATGTTATAAATAAATACAAATTTCCTTTAGGTTTTTTTCCCCAGTTCTTAAAGAATTTTTCTATCCAGATGTCTTCGTTTTTGTGACTTAAAGTTTTTTGTGAACTTTTGGTTACATCTCATCAGCTGACAAGTTGTGTGTATCTGTAATTATAAAGGTAATATGTCTTCCTGGGCCACAGGTGAGGTATCTCTGTCCCTTTGAAGATATTTGGCCGAAAGCCCCTTTATCCCATGTGTATACTCAATATTTGGGGTACAATTTTTATCTCTGAAAAAGGATTTAGGCAGGGATCTGGGTTTTACTTATCCTTCAGAATAATCTTTCTCTTCTTGCTACCTAAAATTCCCATATGGCTTCCTCATGCCTGCACTCAAGTGTATCATCTAGTTAAAACTCACATCAGTGCCCTGGCACTGGGGGGCCTTTGGAAAAGGGCCTGCAGCTCAGCAGACATATCATTACACATGCCTGTTGTCTCTGACTCGTGAAAAATCCTGAGAACAGGGAAAATGGAAAAGAATGTATTAAAACAAGTGAGTTTAGCCAAACAAACTCTCGTTGTTGGTAGAGGCTTTATTCCAATCCCCACAACACACCGCATGGATTTCCAACATCTAACTTATTTAATTTGCATTTGGATTAATTTAGCATATTTTCCTATTACATAAAGTTTAATGAACAATAAACACAGCTATAACCAAATCTCACAGCTATTTCCCAGTGTGGGGTAGCATTTTGCATTCAGTTATGTTTGGTTTCCTAGGAAATATTTGACTGTGGCTGTATCTCCTAAAGCTGCATCTCTTGTCACATGGAATGTTTTGGTGACAGAGCCTTCAGACAGAGCAAATCAGGAAGGAGCCTCACATGCAAATCTGCTGAAGCCATGGACGTGAAAATGCACTGGGCAACATTGGGTGTGTTATAAATGCTGCTCCTTGCTGCCTCCCTTGGCAGTCTTTGAGCCCCCTGTTGCTGGCCTCCTTGATTTTATTTCTGAAATCTATCCTGTGTGCCAGTTGCAGATGGATTTTCCCAGAGAACTTTTTTTGTCTTATCGCTCCTCCACCCACGAACCTCCAGTGGCCCCTCTTGTAGCCTAAATCCTATTTTTGGCTTTCAAGGTGTTCTTACAATTTGTCTTTTCGACCACCTTTCCTTTCATATTCATGACTGTGTGCCCTCTAATAAGGCCAGTGTTCTCATCATCGTATGTCACTGTCTCAGTATATTCTGTGATCATCATTCCCCCATGCCCTTACTGATCCAGTTCCTCCCCCGAAAGGTTTCCCTCTTCTTGACCTGGCTTTAGGGTGCAGCCCAAGTCTCACCTATTGCCCTGACCTTTTTCTGACCACTTTAGTCCATACAGATCCCTTTGCTAAAATCCCATGGCATTTGTATTTAGAACTGAGAGACAGCATGGTTCAGCCTGTATAGGGGGATTAGTGTGGACTTCAGAGTGAAAAGGTGGTTTCAAATCTTGGCTCCTATCCTTCTAACTAGGTGACCCTTGGAAAGTAATGCAGCACAACCTCACAATGTGTACCTTGAAAAAGTCTCAGTTTGGTTAACAGGATTAGAAGTAATAGATGTAAAGCAGTATTGACTCAGGAGAGCATTTTTGTAAGGTTCCAGGTAGCAGCTTCAATTTAAAATGTAACCTTCCCAGTGCCTGGGTGGCTCAGTTCGTTAAGGGGCTGACTTCGGCTCAGGTCACGATCTCATGGTTTGTGAGTTCCAGCCCTGCGATGGGCTCTCTACTGACAGCTCAGAGCCTGGAACCTGCTTCAGATTCTGTGTCTCCCTCTCTCTTGCCCCTCCCCTGCTCACACTCAGTCTCACTCTCGAAAAAAAAAAAAAAAAAATTAAAGTAACCCTGCCATTATAGAAAAACGTCACCCATAAATAAGTAGACTTTTGACTAGATCAATGATCCCATTTGTTGTATATTTACCCTATTTCCTTGAGAACCAATTTGCATATATTGTGGTGGCTGTTTTACTCTAGAAACTATAGGCTTGAGCTGTGTTGGGTGGATGTGAGTGGTAAGGTTTCTGGGAATTGGTTTTCAAGTGGCGCTCATATGTTTTGTATGTTCTAAATTTAAATGTAAACGTATTTCTGATTATGGATCTATATAATTCAGCTAAAACCTAGGTCAGTTTCAGAGGACTCTGCTACCTTTCCTGTACATACCTTGATTTTTTAAGGTAGTATTTGCACAGGCTCCCAAGAGTGTACCAAGGGATTCTGGTGCTTTCCATAATCTATTGTCTTATTTTTGGTTCTGTCACAGAGTAGAAGAGAATCACTGTCCAGGAATCTTTGGTTCTTGTCACTTATAAGACCAGGGGAACAGGGGCGCCTGGGTGGCTCAGTCGGTTAAGTGGCTGACTTCAGCTCAGGTCATGATCTCACGGTCCGTGAGTTCGAGCCCCGCGTCGGGCTCTGTGCCGACAGCTCAGAGCCTGGAGCCTGTTTCAGATTCTGTGTCTCCCTCTCTCTGACCCTCCCCAGTTCATGTTCTGTCTCTCCCTGTCTCAAAAATAAATAAACGTTAAAAAAAATTAAAAGAAAAAAAGGCCAGGGGAACAAAACTGTAATCTCTGTCGGCTCCATTATAACCATAAATATTAATACATTATCTTTTTAAAAAAATATTTATTTATTTTGCGATAGAGAGTGAGCATGCGAACTCAGGAGAGGGGCAGAGAGAATCCCAAGCAGGCTCCATGCTGCCAGCACAGAGGCCAATGCAAGAGCTCAATCCCATGAACCGTGAGATCATGACCTGAGCCCAAATCAACAGTTGGATGTTTAACCAACTGAGCCACCCAAGTGCCCCTTAATACATAATCTTAACTTTGTAGATAGTAACTCATTTTTAAATCAGCTCATTTACAGCAGTAACAGATAACCTAATTTACCTTTCCTAATGGACTGTTTACAAGAGATGATTTCAGTCACCTCTCCTCAGTTAAGTTTCAGAACTCCTTGCGTCTAAGCCCCTAGGGATAGGCCAGGCCAAGTTTGATACTTGATACAACTTTAACTTTGGACATGAGGTCAAATAGTGGAAGACCCATGGCCAGCTTTTAGTTCCTCCTTCACTCTTGACAGAAAACAAAAACCAAGCAAACAAAACCAGGGAACTATGGAATCCCTGTTTATTGTCTGAGCAGCCTAATGTGGTAATTATTTTCAGCCATGGGAAGACGGCTACCTATTGATCTCCAGTGGAGTTTAGCTGAGTAAGACACCATGCCTCAATAACATCACATACCTGTTACCCAGGAATCCTCCAGAATGGGCTCAGCTGCTGAACAGTAGGGGGTTAGACCAAAATCTCAATCATAATGATTTTTGTAATCAGTTTCAATGAGCAGAATGCTGTTAGCTTTTTGGAACCTGTGAAGCTAATAGTATTTGAGGAAAGGAAATATGGTGAGAAAAGAAATCATAGTGTGTGGAAGGGGGATTGGTGTAGAGGGAATCCACAAGAGAAATTTCAGCCATCTTAAGAACAGACACTTCTGAGAATAATTATGGAGGGAATTTGCACTTCCATACTCTGTCTGTTCCTGAGAACAAAGGTTTAAGAATTGGAGATGATTGAAATTTAAATTCATTTTAAAGTATTCTCACATGGGAATGCTTTTTCTCTTTATAGTCAGTTTATTAATTAGAGGGAAGTGTGATTTATTTACCTCTGAGCCTTTGTATAGTAGAAATGTGTTTATACAAATTGTGTTTATTTTTGATGACAAATATTTGATGCCAAGTAAGTAGTAGAGCACAAATGATTAAGTAATTGCCATCATATGGGCACACTGTTGTTTGGTGTGTATTTTCCTAATGAGAACAAACTCCCTTATTGCTTCAACATCTATGCCTTAACTAAAATCTGGATATGCCACAGTAATGTAACATCTGCTGAAGTCTGTTTCCGTGAAGGATACTTTCTTCCCAATGGTTTTATTCCTGGAATCAGAGCACAATTCACACTCCTTGTTTTGTGACATCTTCTTTTAAGGGGCATATGTCCTATGCTATGTTCTCCCATCACGACCATCAACACCTGCTGGCCTTTAGAATGTGAAGAACATTCTAAACTGAGTTCCTTGCTCATAGCCTTTATCTCACTCTATCCTTTGCATTATCCTTGGTGACTTCAATTTTCATGTTATGGTTTTTCATTAGAAAAAACCATTATTAAACCTGACTTCTTCAAAAGCCTGACCATCTAGCAAAGAGAATTTCCATCTAGCTTCCTAAGTTTTTGCCTCTCTCCTCCCTTATGCCTCCTGATTCAGCCTTCTATACGTAGTCTCGAAGGTTCCACTTGCCCCCATGATCCATCTGGTCCTGTCCAAGGACGCACAGACTTCCTTCCAGCATGCCTCTTCTTTGCACCATCAGAAACCTGTTACCTCTGTATGTCCTTGGAGAGGCAAAAGCATAAACCTATTGTGCTGTGTCCAAAAGAGTGCCCTTAATATTTGCTTTTAGTTACTCCTTGTCTCTTGCAAAGAAATAATTTTATTCTTATGGATGACTTTTATTTATTTTCTCTCTCTCTCTCTCTCTCTCTCTCTCTCTCTCTCTCTCTCTCTCTTTGAAACTTCACTAAAAACTAAACCCATTTCTAGGTAGCCTACATAACTAGTCTTTTTCTATAGAGCCAAGCATATTCATTTCCCTTTAATTAGAATATAGTCTCAGTTCTTCTAAAGCTCAATGTTATGTGGAAAGAGCAGTAAGATTGAGAACAGGGGGGATAGGAAAAGTCAGGTTTTCTGGGAATAGAGAGTCTGACTGGAGTAGAGGCAGTGTGAAGGTGTTCAGAGGTGGCCTAGATGAGGTCCTAATCCTGGGGGTCTGGAAGCAGAAGATTTTGGAGGAAGGGGATCAGTGGAAATTTTTGAGCAAGTATGTGATACGGGCAAAGCTGCGTCTCAGAAAGAGCCTGCTGGCAAAGTGTAAGTGGTGATTTGAAAGAACATAGTAAACCCCATGCCAGTAGACCCCACATTCATCTGGTCACCACTAAAACTCATGTGGTGTCTGATACACAGTAGAGATTCAATGAGTTTCTTTTTGGAAGCTCAGTGAAAGCAAAGAAGTCATTTGGAGGCTCTTGGTGATAGCCAGGGTAAATGATGAAAAGAGATGAAACTGGAGTATTGGCCGTGAGAATGTTAGGGATCAGCCTCAACTTGACTGCAGGCTACATGGAGGCTGCATGGAGGCAGGCACATCCAATTGTCACATTTATAGAATTCATGAAGTGGCAAACATTTAAGAAACTTACTCCATTTGTTAATTTCTAAGCTTTGTTATTATTCCTTTTAGCTTTAACTTTGCTTTTGGTTTTTACAGTTAAAGATTTTTTTTAAGCCATACTTTAAAAAAATTCTACTCATATTAAGAAGCCTTTCACTATTGCTCTAACAGCACTTAGTATTTCAGACCTACATTAATTTAAAAAAGTGTTAGATCGTATTTATGGTATGATTTCCAATGGAATGAACTGTTATGGCCTCTCTGATTAAATTATAATTTTAATGCCCTTGGTTGTGTATGGCTAGGGACAAGTTCATTCCAAGTTCACTGTTTTCCCTAATGTAGGCAAAACTGCGGTCAGCTAAGTTTCGCTACTGTGCCCAGGCTCCATCCAGGCTTCTAGCTGATAGAAATAGCAGAGGGCTCTGAATCTTCCTTAGAATCCTCTCCCCCAAGCTCCCTGCTGCTAAGCTGAAATGCATGAAGTATTCAAAACTGTTATTTCCTGCCTCAGTTTGAAATGTGTGTAATTTTTCCTTTTTGAAAAGGATACGTTCTGAACATTTAGAGTGTGTAGATAACCTCCCCTGCAACAGAAGAATCTTTTGAGATCTGTTTTGACAGAATTCTGGTCAAAAACATTCACATAGCAAAGGTACAAGATGTATCAAATATTTTAGGTCCCCCCCTCCTTTTTTTGTACAGTATGGTGTGAAAATTAGCAAGGCATGTTTTTTTCTTTTGAAATGTTTATTTATTTATTTTGAGAGAGAGAGAGAGAGAGAGAGAGAGAGAGAGAGAGAGAGAACGAGCAAGCGCTCAGGGGAAGGGCAGAGAGAGAGAGGGAAACAGAGAATCCCAAGCAGGCTCTGCACTGTTTGCACAGAGTCCAATGTGGGGTTCCACCTCATGAATAGTGAGATCATGACCCGAGCCGAAATCAAGGGTTGAACACTTAACCAACCAGCTGAGACACCCAGGTGCTCCTCAAGGCATGGTTAATACACACACACACACACACACACACACACACACACACACTGTTTTCTAGTTTTTTTCAGGCGGTGCACAGTGAAACAATGAACTCCATTTTTTCCACTACATAGTTGCTTCATTTATTGTTCCCAGTTGATTGTCTTTTCTGTCAACTGTTAGTACTGAAAAGAATCCTCAAAGTGTGGCATTGGGTAAAATTCACCCATCTTATATATCTGGGATTGTTTTTCAAAAAGAAGCGTTGGAATGTTTTTTAAAGGACAACAGAAAACAAAACAAATGCGTTGATGATAGGATTACGTCTGAAGAACTGATAAATAATGGTCCTATACCACCCCCTGGAAGATGGGTACAAGGTCGTCTACTATTTGCTTCTATCTTAATCCTATGATTTTCTGGTTCCCTGGCTTAGAAAGTTTAGGCTCTATAAAGTAGCTGAAGCAGGACAACTCAAGGTTACTCAGATCCTCTGTGATTTTATTTTACTGTTTGGGAGATAAACGTTACCACTGGTTTGTAAATTGTTTAGATATCCACAGAAGAAAGGGTTATTTAGTATTTGGGGGGGCTCAAGACAGAAACTGTCTTTGTTTAAGAAATTAGAAAGTCATTCCTGAGAATCAACGTCCTTAAACCTTGTCACCTAAAACCAATTTAGAGTGAAAAACAGCAGCATGTGATTTTTTAAGCCCAATTTAATGTTAAAATTCTGGAAAATTGCAGGCATACAGAAAATAGAGAAAATGTTCAACACCCTTGTACCCATCATTTTTATTAACAAGTGTTAGCTTTTTATCACAATTGCTGAAGACTGTAATTTTTTGTTTAATTTTAAAGACTTTCATATTTTTATTAACTGCCGAACACCACGGAAATAATATTTGTAATATGTTAATATGTGTAAAGTATAAAAATAACAAAACAAACACTCATGCACCTGTTACCCAAATTAGGAATTACAGTTTCCTTTTCTTAAAAAAAATATATATAATTCCTATGAGCTTACCAGTTCAAGCCTCCTTGCCCTCCCCCTAAAAATTATGCACAATAGGAAAGTCTTGGGGTTTACATTCTGGTGACTGCCTTGAATCTCAGAATTTTTCTGTTGCTCTTCAAATTAGGTGATGCAAATAATGATATTTAGAAAGAGATTTGAGGCCCTAAACATTAGACTATCCTACCCTGTTTCCGTCTCCTGTGTTCTCTCATTAGTTCTTGCAGCTTATTCTTGGTAAAGCACTCTTCTCTATACATGTTAAAATACTTATCACATATGAATATTTTAAGTGCTTGTCAAGTATTGGTTCATACTCTTCATAAGGCCCAGGGAAAAGTCAGCACTATCCATAATGGCACCATTCTTACTGATAGTGATTTTGAGAGCCATGTGGACAGAAAAATAGATCTGAGAAAAATGAAATAGTAATCTCACTTCCAGATCTGGATTGAAAATGTAGCCAAAAGAATATCCAGAAATACGAGATTCTCTTTCTTGGTTGTTTTTACTGAAAGTTCGGGGACCAAGCTGAATCCACTTACCTCTGGTGCTGCTGGTACAGAGTCAGCCTGATGGTAAACCTCAGGGACTCCTAACTTCCACGCACAATTAAATCTAGTTGTCAAGTTTGAACAGGAGAGAGCCCTCCTTTTCCTCAAGAAGCCAATAGAGAGGTGCTTTGTGGGGGCGGTTACTCATTTTCCAGAGTACAGAGCAAGGACCATCCATCATGATCAAATGGGAGTATTTTATATCATTCATCTCTAGTGAGGATAGTGATAAAAATCCTGTACTTTATCCCCCCCCCTTTTTTTTTTACCTGCTGTGATTGAGGTTCAGGTTATAAGCTGAAAGGATACTTTGAGGTTATTAAAAGACATACATACACACTTAAGAATTATTCAGTCTCTGTTGTTCATTTTCCCCTCCGTGAATAATTTCTGCAGACAGGTGACCAGTTCAACCATCTGTCTCTTTGTTATATATGCCTGTGGTTGGTCCACTCCCTTCTGCCTTGAAGTTAAATGAAAGCTTCTTTTGCAAGAGAGTGAAAAAGCCAGCAAAGAAGATGAAATTTCCAGACATTCCTGTGTTGTCATTTTTTCTCTTGAGAAATATGAAGAATGACTCTTTCTTTCTCCAATTCAAATATATAGATTCCTCAGAGGCTCTGATGCATATATATCGTTGGAACAAATTTTTTTTAGTATTGGTCATTTTGGAAAACCAAAAGAAGTCCTTTGGAATTTATACTATCAGCTCCTTCTATTTAAATGTTTTGTTTTTAGCTTGACTGCTGGTTCAAAGTACTACTAAATCTAGTTAGGGAAAATGAAATTTGGGAAGCATATTGGCTATGGATTTGTGTGATGACTTGGGAATACTCTCGACCTTTCTTTCTGTCTTGGTTCAAAGGTAAGTTTTGTGTCATAAAACCAGTCAACCAACCAACCACTGTTTGGGTCATGTCTTCACATCACACATGATATCTGCAAATTTTTATCTAGGACCAATAGGAATATAAATTATCCCTTGACAGGAAATAAAAGCCCACAGGCTATTTGTTGAAATATATTAGGTGACTACTTTGAAGAATAACATAACCCAAAATGGAAGAGTGTATCTACTTCAGTGAGATTCCATTTCATGGATGTTATTTTGCATCATTGAAACAATTAGATAGAAATTAGACTAAGTTAATAAAATAATAAAACTTTTAAGAAATTCTTGTGATATGCTTCCTAATTTTAGATACAATGCTGGATTTATATGCTCATTTCATTTTTACAACAATCTTTCAAGTAGATGTCATTGCCCCAGCAAGTAGATATTATTATTATTGCTCCCATTTAGTGAAGGATATGATATAAGAATTGAGATGTCTGGCCCACAAGACACAAAACTAGGAGGTAGCTGGGATTCAAATCCAGGTTTGTCTGTTAGGAGTTCATGCTCTGTTAACCTCTCTGCCATATTGTCTTTCCATATGCTGTGGTACAAAATAGAATTTTGACCTTACCACCTTCCCAGGTTGGGATCAGACGAAGTCCAGAGACAGTAGATGACCAGGATCTCTGGTCGTGGCAACGCCGGTTGCTATAAGAGGATACTTGGCAAACAGCATTGCACACAGATGGTGTGCAACCCACACATCTCTATTTACGTAGAGTCCCTGAGTGTTTGTGTTAACAGGTTTGAGAGATAATAAAAGAAGTTGTTGTTTGTTCTTTCTTTGTAAGTCTGAAATTAATTTTTAGCATAAATTTAAAAGGGGAATTTGTAAATTCAGTAGACACTGAGAGACTGGCGATCCAAGAAAACATGTGTCTGTTGAGTTTAAAAAGGAGATTCTGTGCAAAAGCAGTTGTTTTCCAATATTACCAGTAGGTGGCGCTTTGGTCTTGTAGGTCAAATTTAATGAGCCTGGATTTCCCTCCCCACCCTCCCCCTCATGTTGGTCCAGGAAAAAACCCAATTCAAGGCTGATTAACAGGACTGTGCCAGTTAGGTTTGTTGAATTTGGGTTTTCTCCATCATTATCACTGTTTAGAACCAAGATAATTAAACCCATTTGAAAATTTTGGACGCTCCTTTTTCAACTTTTTTGCAATAAGTTATATTCACTCATTTTGGGAAAGAACATCAGTAGTTGGAACTAGCTCAGTTACCCCATCAGTACATTATCTTGATAGGCTGTGCGTGTAGGAGTCTCTTCTCATACAGAGTGGAGCAAACCATTGTAAGTGCCGGAACCTGTGCTCAACCGAGTTTGTGATTTGGGTGTCCGGCTTCAGAGATGGGACAGGCACACAGCCCAACACATAATTTTCTTCTTTACATTTTAAAATCAGTGGAGACAAAAAGGGAAGGGAACAGTGATTTGAACAAGTTGACTTACATGTACTGAATTCACTCATTTCCGTTGTCATACAGAGACTGTGTTAACTAATGTCAACAAATGAAGTGTTCTTGCCATCAAGGAGTAATTTTCTGAGATAAGACTACTATGAGATAACAGTGGATGATAGCAAACAAAGCGGTTCCCCCAATGACTTGGATTGAAGTGATGTTATTCATCTACTCACTTATGAATATCTGCTAAGTACCAAGGTGCTGGGGATACTGAGATGAAGTACACACTCAGTTCCCCCAAGAAACCTAAAGTCTAGTGGGAAAGGTCAAGAGGCTGAAAGGCAGTGTGTTCAGTGACTGGTTGTCTTATGCACACCTTACCAGTAAGAAGTGGGGAGCCTGGGGGGACACTGATGGAGCATCTAATCAAGATGAAATGGCTGATAAGGTACAGGCAAGCTGAGTCTGGAAGGATGACTAGATAAACAGGAGAAGAAAGGAGAGAAGTAGGCATAGGGAGGAGAACATAGAAAAAAAAAAACCTCACAATATTCTCTGTGTGTGGGGAATTGAAAGAGTTTGGTAGCTGAGGGCATAATCATGTTCACTGGGGACATGAGTGGGGTCATAATGAGGGAGATTTTGAGTACTACACTGAGTGTGAGGTATTTTTCTAAAAGCTATAGGAGAGCCTTTGAAGATTATGCACCTCTGCGTAATCTTACCAGAAAGGTAGGTCATTTATCCTGATTTTACAGAAGGCGCAAGAAGATACCAGAGAGCAGTTGAGTTGCTGAAGATGACCGCCTAGATCCAGAGTCTGTGCAAACTATCTGTCACAGTCTTCTCCTCATGGGAATTTTAGGTTTTGACTCACCTTGAGCTTTTCAGGCTACTGAAGAATTGATTATGCAAGAGCAGATGAGCTCGTTGGCTTAATTATTTAAAGATTGCTTGCTATTTTCATCATTTTATTTTTCCTCAAACTATAGTCAGAGAGGCTTTGGAAGGGTTTAGTGATGATCATAATCATTTAACCTTTGGTAAGCATATTTCCTTCATCTTGAAGCAGAAGTTCATAGTGTTGTTTTTGACCCTGATTCTGAGTCCTGCATTCTTTGCCTGTCTTACTATATTTGAAGGTGATGAAGAAACACACAGTGTGTGTGTGTGTGTGTGTGTGTGTGTGTGTGTGTGTGTGTGGTGCTGGTGGTGGCAGTAAAGGTTAGCTCAGGGACTTTATAGCTTTGCCAATATTAAATTCACCTAATAAGAATATGTATAGTCAAATTTCCAGTAAGCCAAAAAGAGTCCCTAAATTGTTTTAAAGCCCACCACTGCTTCTTCCCAAATTAAATGTTATTTTAAGGGAAGTAAAATGTCTTTATAGCATGAATATAATAAAGGCTTACCAGAAACTTCTTGGATCATAACCATTATGAGTTTATTCTGTTCTTGGTATATCTGTTCTCTGGTTTTCTTTGCATTGTTGGAGTGGCAGATTTAAAGCAGACCAGTTTTTGCCTAATTCTATATGTACCAAAGCTACTTATAAAATGGTGATATTTAATAACTGCTAAAACAAAAACAAAACCCCAGTAACAGCCCACTTAACTTTCTGTGGGTAGGCAACGCTCTCAAAGGGATTATTAACTTCTTCCAAAGAAGCTTTTGTTCTTGAAATGCTAAATGCATTTCTATTCATGTTAGACTTTGCCAAACACCTTGTTGACTATGAAATGCTAAGTCAGGGTCTTCATTAAACTGGCTCTGCTTTTTCCTTGATAATTTAATAGTTATAGGATTTATCTATTTTACCAAATTAGTACTTTGTTAATTATTCAGCCCATGAGAATTTTTTTAATGTTTATTTATTTTTTGAGATAGAGACTGAGTGTGAGCAGAGGAGGAACAGAGAGAGAGGGAGACACAGAATCCGAAGCAGGCTCCAGGCTCTGAGCTGTCAGCACAGAGCCCGATGTGGGACTCGAACTCACAAACCGAGAGATCATGACCTGAGCTGAAGTCGGACATTCAACCGACTGAGCCACCCAGGTGCCCCTCAACCTGTGAGAATTTATAAGTAATTACCTTACACGACTTGTATGTCTCTAAAGTGAATGTTCATTTTAATACATTCTTTCACTCATAATTTTGGTCTTGTTTTTTACTGATACACAAAGTAAGTATAAGATTCATTTATTAGTTTATTCAACTAGTTATAAAATTCCTACTGTGTATCAGATACTGTATTTGGCACTAGAGATGAAACAGAAAACAAGATAAAAACCTCTGCCCTTATGGGATTTAGGATACCTGCAATACTTATAGGTCATTGAACCACAAGTCCCTAAGACCTGGTATGAAAATCCATTTGGTCAGAATCAGTGATGATTGTCACTGTCATTCTCAAAATTGAGCTGAAAAGTGAAAATCTTCTTATGGCAAAGGGCTGCTGGACCTCTCATTATCCCTGGGAATCCCTTTCTCTGTTGCCACCACCATACCAGCTATGAGAATCACTGCTCCCCCCTCCCTTTCTGCTTTGACTCAGGTATCGTCTTTGCTCAATTCTGCAAACCACAGCTGAGACAGGGTGCTGTGTTTAAGACTTGTCCGATGGAGGGGCGCCTGGGTGGCGCAGTCAGTTAAGCGTCCGACTTCAGCCAGGTCACGATCTCGCGGTCCGTGAGTTCGAGCCCCGCATCAGGCTCTGGGCTGATGGCTCAGAGCCTGGAGCCTGTTTCCGATTCTGTGTCTCCCTCTCTCTCTGCCCCTCCCCCGTTCATGCTCTCTCTCTGTCCCAAAAATAAATAAACGTTGAAAAAAAAATTAAAAAAAAAAAAAAAGACTTGTCTGATGGATTTTTATGGAAGGGGAAGCATGTTGGCTACAAGCCATGGCTCCTTAGAGAAAGCCCACAGGCCTTGGTCCTCCTTCATGGGGTCCCTGCAGGGTCTTCTCCCAGTCAGAGGCTACCTTTGTCTTAATATCCTTAAGCATGACTAGAATACTGACCTCAAGGATGGATTTTACCCATTCCATTCCAAGGCTCACCTTACTATTCTAGTATCCAATCTTTCTCTTTCAAGGTCTAACTCATCCCAAGAAGATTGACACTTGGAATTATGACCTAGAGGAGAGGCTCTGTGTCCTATCCAGAGGGCTGTGGCCTTGCCATGTGATGCCAGCTGCTGATGCACATTTAAGCACAGTAGTGCAATACCAGTAAACAGTGTTCTATAGCAGAGAGCCATTTCCTTATGAGTCTCCTGGGTTCTCAGGACAGGACATAAATTCTCTTCAACTCTAGGATTTGTGGCTTCTCTAGTGAGGATAGCTACTCTGTCCTCAAAATCTCATTGACCTTCTACTCCTTCCTCTTAAAGGGTACTCTCAAGTGGCTCCTCAATGTCTAGGGCCAGGTCTCAGAGGTCAGTCTTCTTTGGCTGCTGGTAATTTTCCAAAGCAAATGTCTTTCCCCTTCTCACCTCACCCATGTCCCCTTGTGTTCATTCTTTGATTTTTCTGGACACATAAGCCTACCTAATGCAGCAGCCACAAGCCAAGGAAGCTTGCTGTGAAGTGGCAGAGGCTGAGCACAAGCATCTTTGTACAACGAATAGGAAATCTATGCATTATTGCACATCCAGGATCTTTGAGTCCACACTGCTTCACAGCCGTATTACACATCTGGAATATCTTTTATCCTCACTTCTGGCTCATATCTGGGGTTTTGTCTGTTTGGTGTAAAGATTCCTGCCTCTCTAAAATATGCCTCGGGTTCCAGGGCCGTCTTGTAGCAACAGATGATCTACAGGCTCAAAAAAATATTGTGCATGAGAATAGTCTTAGATTTGGGAAACCATCTATAATAGCTAGTGAGAGTTCCTGCACATTAAAAAAAATCAGCAAATATTTGCTTCCACCTACTTTACACCAAGAATATTATAGATTCAGGAGCTAGCCCAGGGAAAATGATAGACAGTGTCAGCTCTAATAGAGCCTGAAATCGAATGGAGAACACAGGCATTTAGTAAATAGCTATAGGAATGATGAACGCTACAAAAGGAGAGAGTCGAGGTGCTACAGGTACATGCTGAGGAAGAGTTGAACCTAATCTGAGGGATTTGGGGGAGTTGGGCTTTGCTCTGCCATTGTCTGATTAAATGACTTGGTGCAACCCCAATGGGTGATTAACAGCAGTTCTTCTTACCTGCTGGCACCCTTCCTGTTCCAGCCAGGGTTCCCAAGTGTATGAACTGTAGCGACAGGGGAGGATGCTGCAACCAGTGGTAAGCCGGGCTCCAGAGAGCAAACACTGGAGCAGATTGACAGAGGAGGCTAAGAAGTGACTCCGGCACATTGAGTCCATTTGGAGTAAAGAATGGAGGAAAGGCTTGTAGGCAGACAGTAAATTCCATGATAGATATGCCATCTGTCTTGTTTATTACTGTAAGCTTGACACTTAGTATAGTGATTCTCAAATGTTGGAATGAATGGATAGCTGACCGCTCACTTTCTATGCCTGTCTGTTATGGTCAGGTTTGGGCTGTCTTGGGAATAGAGATAGGATCAGATGACCTTCTGGTGCAGGTCACCCCATGGGTCACCAGGTGTGTGTGCATCTACCCTTTCTACGAGAACTTCTTTAGTTCTCCATCCCTACCAAGCATCTGGTCCTGTTCATGATGCTGTGAGGCTGCAGCAAAAACGAGCTAACTCCATCCATGTAGACTCACCTTAGGTGGTGGTCCTTCTTATGTATCCCCCCTCCCTCATGGTTTTCCATCTAATTACACTACCCCTCCTCAAGTTAGCTATTTTTCATGTTAAATTCACCATGGGGCTCATACTGTGTTAGCCCTTCTTGCAGTCATTCAGGTGATTTGGAGGGGAGATGGGAACGTCACTCTGACAGATGACAAGTGACAAGTCCATCTAGGACTAGGGTCGGCCACCATACTCTAGGGGTAGCTGAAGCAAATTACCACAGTAAATTTGAGTAGCTTAGACATTTTATAGCATATGCATGATGAAGACACAGTCTGGCTGGAAATTTCTCTTTTAACAATGGGCTGAAGCTTTGGAGATTAAATGATGGGCTGCAGGAAAAGGATAGAAGGAATAGAAACTCCTCTCCGTAGAAGCACTTGAAAAACAGTCTGTGGACATTTTCTGTCACTATCAGATGAAGCTAGTTTGGCACCCATACAGCAAATCAAATTCTATGACAAAGAATTGGAAAAAAAAAATCAGTAGTCTTTGCTATAAAGAGAACCTTTTGATGACCTTACATTAGGCACGTGGTATAATAAAAGGGTTTGGTAATAGAGAAAGAAAACTAAAAATATATGAAAAACAAAACACAAGAAAGCTTTTATGGGAGAAACAGATTTTTCTCTGACATCTACCACTCCTCCACACCCCTCCATAGAACTGCCCCCTCTCTGTGCATAAGAATAAGCGATTTCTCCATTTTCTGAGGTCTTAAAGGGCTTCATTGGGATCTCTCTGATAACAATTTACTATTATGATCATTTTATACTCGTTTGTTTTATTGCTATAGGATTGTGGGCTCCTGTGGACAGCATTTTATTATCTTCTTATCTCTCACTGTCTTTTACAGAGAGTAGGCCCCTAATAAATATATGTAGAATGAACAAACGAATCAATAAATGCATATGTAGTAAGTATATTCATCCTGACTTCTCTGATGCTTTCTGTCTTCCATGACTTAAGTTTTTAAAAGTAGTCCAATAAACCTGTTACTAGTGTCTCAATATTTGCTTCCAAGAGAATAAATTGTCTGTTTAAGGATAAAAATCATCCTTCTCTAAATCAAGGGTGATTAAAATATCCAGGTGCTTCCAGGATATCGAGCCCTCATGCCCTGGGTCTCAGGAATTATGGCTGCTGATCAAACATCTGTCTCCCCATCTTTTCCCCTCTTATCAAAATCTTATCCATCTTTCAAGACCAGCTTAATTTTTAACTCCATTGCTCAGTAAAGGCTTTCTCTGCTTTCCAGAGGTGGAAAAAATATTTCTCTTTTCTGATATTTATTCCAACTAATTGTTTCCCTCATTCATTCACCATGGATGATAGAGGGAAAGGCACTTTGAAGACAGTGGCCCTGGTTCAAGTCCAACCTTTGCTGCTCAGCAATGGCAAGTTTCCTCCCTTCACCCTGGGTTCCCTCACGGTGTTAATGAACCTTTGCAGTGTGATATCTGGTCTAGAGGGTTAGATGAGAGCCTGTTAGAAATGCCTGTTACAACACTTAGAACCCATCGAGGCCTCAGATAAAGGCAGCTGCTCATATTATTTGCACATATTTCAAAATATAGATTGCAAATGGAAAGACTGTGTATCTTTCCCAATAACCTAATGTCTAACTTGCTTTTAGTGGAAGATAAATAAATAAGCATATATAACAAAGACAGCAATAATTGCTATGAAGACAAAACAGGGTAAAAAGAAAAGGAGGTGGCCCAGAGATAATGCTGCTGAGGAAGATTTCTGTGAGGAAGGGATGTTTGAATAGAAGTGGAACAAAGTGGGAGGAGAGCATCATGCCTGTGCTTGGGAGGAGACAGTGTGCCCTTGATGGAGAGAGGGAAGGAAGGTCAGAAGGATATAGAACTATTGCCTCCCAGTGACAAGGAAGCCAAAGGAGTACAGTTTTACAAAGAAAGGAGTAATCCTCGATGTCAGAATCCTGTCTTCCTGGGAGAGGGCACCTGCTGGGCTTGGCAAGTGAGAGATGGCTTTAGTAAGAGGGCAAGAGCCACGCCAGTGCAATTGTGAGAACAGGGAAGACGCTGGGCTGCTGCTGGGCTGCTGAAGATGATAGTTTAATCTGAAAGACCTGATTGTAAATCTAGGCAGAGAGAAAGGAAAGAAGTAGATATTTAGGAGGGAGATGCCCGGGGTGCCTGGGTGGCTCAGTCGGTTAAGCGTCCGACTTCAACTCAGGTCACGATCTCGTGGCCTATGAGTTTGAACCCCGCGTCGGGCTCTGGGCTGATGGCTCAGAGCCTGGAGCCTGCTTCGGATTCTGTGTCTCCCTCTCTCTCTGCCCCTCCCCCGTTCATGCTGTGTCTCTCTCTGTCTCAAAAATAAATAAACGTTAAAAAAAAAAAAAAGGAGGGAGATGCTGTTAGCGCAGGTCCTTGAAGGAGGTAGGAGCTGGTGGAAGGCAATGCAGGGTAGATGGTTTGGTCAGAGGAATGATGCCACAGGCAGAGCCGAGAGAGAAAGCTTGCAAGGAGGTAAGGCTAGAGACGGCTTCACACTTCCTAGTGAAATATACTGCAGCCACTGGTGGCGAGCCTGAGTAGAAGGGCAGAGATTTGAGTGAGGTCAAGCAGGAAAGGAAACTGAATATTTAAAAATGGTTTGTTCTTTTGATCTTGGGTGCAGGAAGCCATTTAATCCCTCTTGTGTACAGGGGCATCACCATGGAAATAACCTCTAACCACATTTGCTATGTTGTAGGCTTTTCTGCATAAACACGTCAGTATAAGAAACTCTTTTGAAAACACATTCTGAAAAAAAAAAACTGCATTCTTCCTCCACACACAAACACACATACCCCCTCTTTATATTTGTGTCAACTAATAACCAATTAAATATAATGTTGGATACCTTTTAAACTCAATTCTGGAGTCAGCCTTTTTTTTCTTTTAAATGTTTAGTTTCCTATTTGTGTATGTGATCTTTACATTGTGCTCTTTAATAGTGTAAAGTTTAGATTCAGGTCATACCATAATGGCACTTACTTCTGGCCACAAAATGCGGTTGGTAGCTTATAGACATATACTCATTGTGATCCAGAGATGATGCTGGACCCTTGGTTTATATTTTATCCCATTTGAAATCCTTATAACCACACTGTAAGCTGACAGATGGGGAAACTGAGATAATGATAATGATAATAAGGTAGTTAGTTCAGTGTCACCCAGCTTATTAAGGGGTATTTTTAGGTTGCAAGTGCAGGTCTTCCTGACCTTAACTTCCACCATGTCATCTAGTTACAGCAAAAGGCTAAAGAACAATAGTCTTTAGTTTTGACACTCAAGATGCTCTACAGCTCATGCTGGCGTGAATTTCCTGTGCAGGGGAGGGAAAGCAGAAAGTGCATTTTAATAACCTTCAATTAAATTAATTTCATTTTGCTTCTTTTGATGTATGGTCTCTTCAAAAAAATCCAATTCTACTGATGTTTATTAAGTACCTCTATTCACTTGGAAAGTGCCAGACACTTCAGGGGATCTGTGGATGAGTGTGATTCGGCCCATGCTTCAAGAGCTTACAATCTATTGGAGAGGATGGGAGTCCACAATTTGCTCTAATACTAGATTGGCTGTGAGAAGCACCGTAAGAGGTGGGGCAAACAAAGAGTTCTTAATGCACATATGCAAGGTTATGTGAATAATTAGAAAAGTGGCCCAATAGTACCTAAACACTGGCAGCATCATACAATAGAACCCTTTTGATGATTCTCTATTTTAAACATGATCATCCATTTTTTGAATCCATGCCATGTAGCAAGTAAAGGATGTATGGATGGCAGTGACCTCATCTTAGACGTTGTTAAGGTCAGCAGTGTGAGCCCACTTTGTGTTATAGGGGCAGGTGATTCAGGACTCAGGGGTGTGGCGGTAGGGACACAACAGTCCCGGTAGTGGTTCATGACCTGCTGCTGCTCTTGGCCTTTCGTGTGTGTTCTTGGGCACCAGCTGTTCCTAACATTCAGCTGTAACTGTGCAAAGGTGTATGTTATATAAAATTGTTGGTTTTCATTTTTTTTCTTTTAGCATGACTTTTTGCTATTAAAGGATGTGAACTCCAGAAATACTGTGAATCCCAGAATAGGTCAAGTCCTCCATATTCTGGGTAAACATTATTTTGATACATTTTCTTAGGGATTTAAAAGGAGGGCACCAGAGTTCTGGACTTCCAGCCCATGTCAGGCTCTGTGCTGACTGCTCAGAGCCTGGAGCCTGCTTCAGATTCTGTGTGTGTGTGTGTGTGTGTGTGTGTGTGTGTGTGTGTATGTCTCTCTCTCTCTCTCTCTCTCTCTCTCTCTCTCTCTCTTTCTCTCTGCCCCTCCCCAACTCTCTCTGTCTCTCTCTCAAAAATTAATAAACATTAAAAAAAAAGGGCACCTTTTTTTCCTAGTGTAGGGCACTAGAAATTTCCATACGGTTATTTTTCAGATTGCCTGCAGGCATGTAGAAGAGAAGAGGCAAACCTAAAGACCATGAGCTCATTCCATGCACCTTACACAAATAGAAATTAAATAAACGCTTCACAATTCTCAAGTTCCCAGTCACTTATATGTTAGCTGCTGTCAGAGTCACTTTGAAATGCACAGGTAAAACAAACATTGCTTCTGTTTCTAAGAGTTCATGTCTAAATAGAAGGATCAGGGGATGGTCTCGAAAGGTCAGAAGTTGGATTTCTATTGCCATGTTGTTGGGAATGTACATCTAACTGCAGGAACTGTCTCCCCATAACTTCCTCAGCTCTCTGTGCTACTCTCTAGCTCCATGGGGTTGTTTGTCTCCATATTTATTTGAACTCTTACAGTTTGTTTGCTACAGTTTCCTGTTGCAGTGAGTTAGTGTCCCCCACCCCACCCCCTCATGGATTGGCTGCAGCAGCGATTGGTGTTGCTTGGATGAAGTGATGGATGCTTCTCTCTTCTCTCTGGCTGCTTGGAGCCAGAATACAGAAGTGCTGGTTAAAAGGTGATTAGTCTTCCCTGATGGTACTGTGTGCTGCAAACAGAATTTCGGCCACCACGTCTTCATTAGCCTTGGTCAGAGTCCACATTACCTCAGATTAGGTAATCGGTTATTTGTTACAAAGCAGAGAGTACAGGCCTTTTGACCAAGTGTCAGCTGCATGAAGCCCATTTGGGAAAGAAAAATTGCGGGGCCCCAGTTGCCAAGAATCCGTAGGGGAGGAATTAAAGCTGGTTTGTGGTGCCAGCACCACTCGTGCTGAGCACTTCAGTTGGTGGAGAGCAGCAGGCCTCTGACACAATCAGGGTGGACACTCAGTGGCACCCTCTTGCCATTTCTTTGCTTCCTGGGTGATGTCATCTGGGGTTGCAACTGTTGGGAAATGTTGTTTTCTAAAAGTTGAGGACAGATGATTAGTATCTTTGGGAGTTAGGTCTATTTCTTCAAATAGGAGTCTAGAACTTCTATGTGCCCAGTAATGTTCAGGATGCTGGGGCGTGGGGTCGGGAGAGGACAGCAGACCAAGCCCTGAATTTCTGAAGCTCTCATAGAACGGAAGAGATAGATAATAAACAAATACATGTATATCTATAATGAAAAAAAAGTGCTCTGAAGAAACATAAATTGAGTAAGGAGAGAAAGAATGGGACAGGCGGTGATCAGGGAGGACTTCTTGGAGAGAAAGGTATCGCAGTAGAGAGGAAGTGAAGTGGGGGATGCCTGTGGTTGCAAGAATGGTCTTCTGCACAGAGAGGATAGTGCAAAGTTCATACTTCCAAGTGGTCTACATTCAACTTATATTATTTTATGTTATTTAGCACCTAACAGGAATCATTCAGTATGTTAGGTAAGGGGGAGTAGGCAAATCTATATCTCAGTGACTGGCACATTACTGGTGTTCAAAAAAAAGTGAGCTTCTTTCTCTTTTTTGAAACTCAAGGATATGACTTAAGATGAATTCTCACCCACGGAAGTTTGCTCCCATCTATCTAAACGTCACATTGTATAATGTAAGGCAAGCCACTGGGATGCATCTGCCCTTCACCTCGCCTCCCTTTACCCCGCTTTTCCCTCCCTCTCTTCCTCTTCTCCCCTCCTTTCCAGCTTCCTTTCTTCCTTTCTCCCTTTCTCTCCTTCCCTCCCCTTCTGTTCTCCCGTGTCTCCTGAGACACAAGTGAATGAATGGAATGTAACCCCAGAGATCACCTAATGAATGATTGCTCTCTGTGGTGAGTTAATACAACAATGACTTACTTCATGCCATAATCCACATACACACAGCAGTGAGCGCCATCCGGTTAGGCTTTAGAGTGGGACAAAAATGGAAAGGGATGTGTTTTGTGGGCAACTGAGACTTTTGTAGCACCTGGGAATTTAGCGTGTCATTTTGCCATGAGAGTGTTGATCATTCTCACTAATGATCTGTAGAGACAGACATAGTAATGATGCCTTTTGGGAGTAGGTATAACACTGTAATATGTGCCATGCTATCCCCCAAACTGTCCATATAATATTTGAAGTCCTGATATCAATATTCTGTCAGTTCTCACAGACCCTAGAAATCCTAGTTATCAGCAAAATTCTTCTTCTACAGAGAGGTAGCGTACCTACCTTCTCTACTTGCAAATGTGAATAAAAACAATAGAAAGTTCTTTTTTATTTTAATTTTAGAGAAAGAGAGAGAGCAAGCAATGGAGAGGGACAGAAGGAGAGAGAGAGAAAATCCTAAGCGGACTCCACACTCAGTGTTGAGTCCCATATGGGGCTCGATCCCACAACCCTGGGATCACGACCTGAGCTGAAATCGAGAGTCAGATGCTCAATGGACTGAGCCGCCCAGGTGCCCCCTAGAAAGCTTTTATTAAGCAACTATTAAATATGTCATTTCTAACACAGCTGTTCATGGAGACAAGCCTAGTTGTAACTGTGTTACAGATAAAGACATAGGGATCATGAGAGGCATAGCCTTCCCTGGCATAAATGGAAAGCTCAGACCTGCATCTGATTGCCAGCAAGATCATTTCTCCTCTCCCTCCCTTGTTCTTTCTCAAAACATCCCACCATCCAGCTCGATCTGCATCTGATTGCCTGCAAGAGCTTTTCTCCTCTCTCCCTCGTTTTTTCTCAAAACATCCCACCATCCTTAGCCCCTTGAATAAAGCCACAATTCTCTACTGTTTTTATGCCTTCTTCCTTAAACCCTGTGGAATCCCTCTTAGAAAGTCTTTGCAATCTATCTCTTCTTTTCCATTCCTATTCCTTCTCAGAGTCATTTTATCCCTTTTCATCTAGATTGTTACACCTTTCTACCTGTTTTTCAGCCTCCAGTTGTTTGCCACACCAACCAGTCTTAGGCACTGTTGTCAAATTTACTACCTTGAGCACCCTGTTGCTACATTGCTACCCATCTTATAATTGTTCAGAGCTCATTGCTGTTCTCTCTGCATGCTGGCTTCACAGCCCTGCCTACCCTACCCTACCCTATTTCTCTAACCTTCTCTAAGTCACATGGCTGAGTTCACTATCCCTGGAACATGCCAGGCATGTTCTTCTCTTTTTAACTTTCCTCACACTGTATGCTCCACTTAAAGAACTGCCTCCTTCCCTATGCTTTCTGAAAGATCCAGATCAATTTCTACCTCCTCTGTGAAATTTATCTTCCCTTCTCCTGCCCATATTGATCTCTCCCTTTTTAAACACTTTCTGTAAACTCAAAAGGTCTATAAAATTGTCTTTTTTATATATAAATCTTCAATAGAAACTGCCTTACAGAAGATGCCCCTTACTGAAGTTGGATTATTTTCTTTAATGATTGGTAACTGTTCAGCTGCAACTAGCAGAAAGCACAACAGACGTTGGCTTAACCAATTAGAGGTTGATGGTTTCAAGTAGCGGCAAGTCCAAAAGTATGCAATCCAGGGTGGTGCAGCTGCTGTTATGCCTCTGGGACCCACAGAGGTCTTTCTGCTTCAGTATCCTCCCTGTATTGGCTTTTGGCCTCCTGCTTATTGCCTCTTAGTCATAGTATAGTTGCTATACCTCCAGGAAGGAGTAATGCAACAGCAGAAATGCAGGTGTATCTTATTGGTCAGTGAGGTCAGAATTATGTAACATGCCACTTCTAGCTGCAAGAAATGCTTGGAAGTTGAGTTTTGGACTGTTAAGCTTCTATAGGAGAGGCACGATTGGAAAAATGTGGCCAAGAATTGGTACTAAAGAAACCAATCTAGAGTATCAGCCATAGCACAGATTAAGCAATAAATACGTTGAAGTAATGCTTCATCCTTTTTTTTAAGTTTATTTATTTATTTTGAGAGACTGTGTATGTGCGCATAGGAGGGGCAGAGAGAAAGAGAGAGAGTGAGAGTGAGAGTGAGAGAGAGAGAGAGAGAGAGAGAGAGAGAATCTCAAATAGACTCTGCCCTGTCAGGGCAGAGCCTCATGTGGGGCTTGAACTCACAAAACTGTGATCATGACCTCAGTTGAAATCAAGAGTTGGACATTAACTAACTGAGCCACCCGGGCGCCCCTGCTTCATTCTTTAAAAAAATGTTTATTTTATTTTTGAGAGAGAGAGAGAGAGCACCAAGAGCAGGGCAGGAGCAGAGAGAGAAGAATCCTAGGAGAGAGAGAATCCTAAGCAGGCTCCACACTGTTAGCACAGAGCCCGATACGGAGCTCAAACTCATGTGATGGCAGAGACAGTGGAGTAAAAACAACAACAACGAAAATGAACACTGGCATCAGATTTGCTTGTTACCAAATGCATAACCTCATGGTCATGTGGCCTTAAGTAACTCACTTATCTTTCTAAGAGGTTTTTTTCTTTTAAACAGTTGCATTAATAAAACACTTGCCTCTCTGAGTTATTGTGATAATTGAAAGAGGTAAAGCCCATAACCTATTAGATAGCACATAGAAAGTACTCAGTAAGTGCCCACCCCTTTTCTCTCTTCCCATTTGAGGACCTGGTTGATATAGAGAAAAAATCCCAGAGACAATCAAAAGCAAGCAAGAATTGAATCAAGGGAGACAAGATGTCCTACCACCTAGTTCCCATAAACTCTTTTCCATGGGGAAAAATATTGCCCTAGTAACAGAATTACAGAAGTGTTTGAGATTTATTTATCTTCTAATTAAGAGAGGAAAGGAAATCTTCTCTGAATGCTTGTGAAGGTGTTGACCTTTGGATACTGAAATATGTGAAAGTAACTCACATGTCTCAGATGTTTAACTAAGATCAATAATGATTTGTGGGCCTGTCAGCTATACAGTCCCATCACCTCAAATCACATACAGGAACGCTGCTTCTGAAAAGTGGCACAGTGGGAGGGAATGGCAGAGCTATATCTAATTAGTAAGGTTTGCAAAAGAGACACATGTGCAAGAATCACTCATGATCCCAGAAAAAAATATACATGCATACATACATACATACATACATACATACATACATATATTGCAGAGAGCATTCTTAACCCATCTCCCTCCCATTCCCCACAAACAAAACAGAATTTTCCATGTACTTTATTGAAGTTCTTAGGAAAAATATTTTTGGTATAGCAACTTACATGCATGCATGTATTTTTTGAGAGAGAGAGCAAGTTGGGGAGAGGGGTAGAGGGAGGGAGGGAGGGAGGGGGGAGAGAGAGAGGGAGAGAGAGAGAGAATATGAATCTCAAGAAGGTTCTATGCTCAGTGTGGAGCTTGACATGGGGCTCAATCTCTCAACCCTGGGATCATGACCTGAGCTGAAATCGAAGTCAGATACTCAACTGACTGAGCCACCCAGGTACCCCTATGCATTTTTTAATTAAAAACTATCTATCATCTATCTATCTATCCATCCATCTATCCCCAGTGTATGGAAAAGCCATGGATTTTTTTTCTTTTGATAAAAGGAAAAGCAAAACCCTGCCAGATGTTGGGAGGAATAGTCACCAAGTGATTCAATCAGAATTCTCCTATGGCGACATGGACTCTCTCGGTCAATGTCACAGAATGAAATAGTCTCATATTCTGCCAGCAGTGAGTTATTCCATCTGGTTGTGGCAATTAGAAGCTGAAGATGACGGGAAGTTAAATGACTATCTTTATGAAACATAGCAAAACAGAAAAGGGAACAGCTGGGGGACTGGATGGCTTGGGGACGTAGAATTGGATCTAGAATAAAGAATCTGTTACCTTTGGTTGCTGGCTATAATGCCAGTGCAGGTTAATATGAATTGAAAGTTGCCTGTTTCCGATTCTGTGTCTCCCTCTCTCTCTGCCCCTCCCCCGTTCATGCTCTGTCTCTCTCTGTTCCAAAAATAAATAAACGTTGAAAAAAAAAAAAAAAAAGAAAGTTGCTTCTGTGTAATAGCAGTTAGCTGTCACTCGCCTGAAATATGTCCATGGCATATATAGTACAGTATGGATCTAGGTGTTTAGAATGTAATGTCCTCTTTAGCTAAGGGTCAAGTCACCAGCTTAATTATGCAGCCAAAGGGTCAGTTATAAGAGTCATAGGGCCATAGAACTTTAGCTCTGGAAAGGGAATTGCTGTCATGTCTGGACTCTGTGAACTCTTTGAGGTTGCATATGTCATTTCTTTGCATGTGCTATATTCTAAAGAAAAGAATGCATAGGTTTTATCAAATATAAAGGAAGGTATGAATCTAACAGCCTAATACCACCAGATGTTAAGAACTTGATTCAGACCTTGTTTTGGAATTGGGCAGAATTGAATATGAGATTTTGCTTGAGGGGCGCCTGGGTGGCTCAGTTGGTTAAGCATCCAATTTTGGCTTGGGTCATGATCTTGTGGTTCATGGGTTTGAGCCCTGCATCAAGCTCTATGCTGACAGGTCAGATAGAGCCTGGAGTCTGCTTCAGATTCTGTGTCTCCCTCTCTTTCTTCCCCTTCACCACTCATTCCTCTCTCTCTCTCCTCTCTCTGTCTCTCTGTCTCTCTGTCTCTCTCTCAAAAATAAAATAAACATTAAAAATTAAAAAAAAAAAAGATCTTGCTTGATCACTTACTAGCTATGTCATCTTGGGCAAATCACTTAACTTCTAGAAGATGTGTTATTCTAAGTTGTACAATAGGGCCAACAATAGTATGTATCTCACAGAGCTGTGATGAAGAAAATTTGAGATAATGTGTGTAAAACGTTTACCATACCATGTATTAAGTATCTAATAAATGTTAGCGCTTGTTATTATTGATGAAAATACTGAGTCCCACGAATGCTGAGTGATACACAAAGTTAACAGTAGAAACACGACCAGAATTTTTGATATCCAGTTCACTACTTCAGCCTTTGGAAAACATGATGACTTCATGTCTCTTCTTCTTCATTATTCCCTTCAGGTTTTGGCATGGTTAGGCAGGTAACCTGAGAAAGTGAAATCAAATGATGAGTTCTACCATTACATAGCCAAATGGTCTACTTTTTCATTTTGGAGCTTTCTTTCAATATTCTTTAAATGTCTTATCTAAACCTGCATCTGAAAGGGGCAGTCACAGAGAGCAAGGGGGTCACACTTTGGCTTTGCAGCATCCTTTGCCCACCTTGTCCAAGAACAAACTGTGAGCAAGGTTAGAAGTCTGACTCCTCATTAGTGAGGGAAAATCATTTCAAGCATCCCCTCTGTTGGATAGACAGAGTGGATCTAACAAAAGGGATGACAGATTAGGGACTGTCTGGTGGCTAATGTACTGTTTACTGCAATATAAATGACTGGTGTTTGGGAAATGACAGATGAAGAGCACAAGTACACTTAAATGATTTCCAGATTTCTACAGTGGAGGAAGGTCATGGTTGGCTGAGATGTTGATTGGCAGAGGGGAGTCATTGGTGGGAGTTTCGGGGGATACAAAGGGCAGGGAGAAGACTTCAGTTAGTCCACTGATCCATAAACTGCCAAAGCTTTTGTGCCATGTACAGAAGGTGCCATGAAGGGGTCCAGATTTCTTGCTCTTTTTTCATTGTCTTATCCACTCCAAATGTAATTCTGGTTCCAGTCCAAGTGCCACAATTACTCCAGAGAGAAAACATAAGGGGTAGGCATGGAGCTATGCTCAGCCAAGCTGGGAGATCCCTAGAGGAAGATGACATAGGAAAAAAAGAATAATAAATGTCTTTAAAAGAAGGCAAGAAAGCAAACAGGCAAGGAAACAAGCAAGAAAGTGGAAAGGCGGGGAGAAGGAGGAAGGAGGGGGGAGGAAGGAGAGAAGGACAGAAGGAAGGGGAAAGAAAGAAAGACAGAAGTAGGGGAGGGAGGGAACGAGGGAGGAAGGGAAAAGAAGGGAAGGGGAGAGAGAGGGATGGAGGGAATCCAGCATGTCAATTAATCCATATTTGATATGTTCTAATTGAGTGAGTTTGTGATGGTCTATCTTGCCCCAGGGGATCATAAGAAGCTTCCAATTAATTTGTAGCTATTGTAACCATCTAGCATCCATTTGCTTGGTTTCAATAATAATAATAATAATAATAATAATGAATATGATATTATAAGGCAAGCTGTCAGATAATGTTTGCAAACATATCACCGTTGTAACTTCTATTTGCCTTCTGCTTTGTCAGAGGTTTTATGTTCACGCATTCATTCATTTTTCCAGTAAATATTAGTGAAGCATCTATTTTGGGCCAGTTCTAGGTGCTTGAGGTACATCAGTGAACAGACGATTACCAACTCTTGTGCAACTTGCATATAAATTGGAGAGAACAAACAATATACACAATATTCTATCAGATAATCCAAGGTGATAATAGACAATGTGAAGGCAACTAAATCCATGTACAGGGCTCGAGAATGATAGGACAGGAGGAAGCAGATCTGCTCTTTTAGATAAGATCTTTAGGTAGGCATCTCTGAGGAGGTGACTTTTTGAGTAGAGATTAAAATAAAAGGAACAGCTAACTTCTGTAGCTATCCAGGGAGGAGCATTCCATCTGAAAGGAACACAAGTGCAAAGCCCCTGAGGTGACAGTGGTATGTTAGAGGAATGTCAAAGGGACCAATGTGTTTGGAGAGAAGGAAGCAAATGGGAGAATAGGCGGTGAGGACAGAGAGGTGGACAGGAGCCAGGCAACGTAGGACCTTTGAGCAGAATAAGTCATTGGAGTGTTTTTGAAAAGGCAGTGAAATAATGTGATCTTTGTTTTTAAAGTATGTTTCTGGATGCTTTGCAAACAGATGGTTGTGCTGGTGGTGAAAGGTGGGAGACCCATTTGAAGGGTGACAGGGTAGCCAGGCTGGGGATGCTGGCAACTTGGATAAAACGGCATTCTTTGATTGGGGGTGTATTTTGAAGGTACATGTGATAGAATTTGATTTTGGATTCCATGTAAGGAGTGAGAGAAATAGAGTTTCTATGTTCTTATGTTGTGGTTGTTGTTTTATATGTCATTATGTTTTAAAAATATTTGTCCTTGAAGTTCATTGCTTGGTCTTCATTATTTCATGGGATTTTATCATCAGAGTTTGAGGTAATTCTATTAAATTATAAAGTTTTAATTATTGAGAATTCACATAATGGCCGTTTTATGGACCAAATTCAGTCTACAAACATGCTATTTTTGGCTCACAGTATTTTAAGTCTTTGAGGCTAGGATTAAAAAAAAATCCAGATAACTGAATTCTTTTGAGAAACAGTAAGATTTAGAATGAAAAACAGGTATTCCCATATATTGCTGTCTCTTAAGTTCTTCCTGTTCTCTTGGTTCTTTACTTTTGACCTCTTGAGTTTATTTCCTCACCTCTGCTCCTGAGTTACCTGAGTGCCTTCCCTGTTGCCCCCACCATTCTATTGTAGAAAGAGACCTTAGAGACAATCATGAAAGCAATTCCGTTTAAATCAGGGTGGGGCAGGGACCCCAAAATTACAGTATGCAGTCTGTAAACCCATATGCAATCCAAGTATTGTCTGTAAATCCAATTAATAATACATAATCTGTTTTGCATTAGAAAATATATAATTTTTCGGAGGGCTATAATAATTCCAAATTATAATGAATAAAAGTGCATATGTGAATCTTCCTAAACTTTAGTTGTCTGTATTGTCTCAATTAACAGATACTAAGTACTGAAAATATGAAAATATGGTTGTTTTCAAATGGCTGTGTTTTTTTTTTAATCCCTTAAAGAGGAACGCTTAGACTCAGAAAACTTGGGAACAGCTGTTCTCTGGCCTTCCACTTCACTGAGGACAAAAGGAACTCCAAACAGGGACCCAGCCTTCCTAGCAGGCTGCCCCAGGTCACTTTCAGTGCTTGCTCCCATGCCCAAAAGTCAAGAGGATGGAGAGGGTCGATTTATGAGATTTTGACATGCGAATTCTTGATTCTATTTCAGGGCTGACAAATTCCTGTTTAGAGATGGATGGAAAAGATTCTCCCTTTGTGAGAATACGTTGTAGGGCAAGGCTTTTCAACAGGCACGCTATTGACATTTTCAGCTAAATAATTCTTTGGGTGACTTTGTTACACATTATAGGATAGTTAGTCATTCCCTGGCCTCTATTTGCTTTGTAGTACACCCCCCCCCCCATCACACACATATACACACCCACACATAAACTGGTCACCACAATAAAAAAATGTCTCCAGACATGGCCAGATGTCTCCTGGAGAGGGGAAAAGTTATATCTGCTCAAAAATCACTGCTCTGGACAGACTACTGCTGCTTTATCATTGATTCAGAGTCCCAGGGAAAGACTTGAACACACAGCAGCTGGCATTCTGCTGACCCATGGACACCTGCTCATGAACTTCTCCTACCCATCTGCAAGAGGTTAGATATTAACGTACAGCCTCTTCCCAGAGACCTGTAACTTACACAATCCTGTAACTTTGTAAGCATCTCTGCACTTTCTCACTTTCTAAAGACACTGATTCCCAATACCTGAAACTGCACAGGTATGTGGCTTTTTGTCTATTTCTCTGTTAGTTTTTTTTTTTTTTAACTTTCCATTGTAGAGTTCCTCACTCTTTCTTTTTTCTTTCCATTTTTATTGCTTGTTGTGGCTCTTTTTGTGTCTTCTTGATCCTTTTTTGGTGTGGCACCTTTCTCTGCTTGTATCGATATCTGTCTCTCTATTCCTGAGACTGTTTCATTTTATGGCTTAACCTTCTGGTGTCGATCTCTCCAGTCTCTGTCATTCTTTTAATGACTGTTTTTGGATTCTTCCTTGAGATTTTTTGTGTGGCAGTTTGTCTTTTAGTCTGCCTCTCTCTGTATCAATCCAGGTCATTTTTCATGACCCTCTTCCCAACTTTTACAGGATGGTGGTGTGTTTACATAAAGTTTTTACTTGTGATCATATTCTATTCTATTTATTGACTTATTTTCCCATTTCTGCCTTTCTTTTGGAAATGGTCCATCTGTACCAAGTTTCTATCAGGATTTCTTCCTCTGGATAGGAAGTTCCTCAGGCATGTAATGGAAACCTTTTACTTCTGTTGAATGATAAGCCCAAGGGGAAGATAGGGAATGGACTTTTCAGTTAACAGCTCAGAGTCAATTCTTGGTTTTCTTTAATAGGATTGAATTTTTATAAAATGTAAATTTAGAACAGTGAATCCAACAAAGATGAAATGTTTAACCTTTTTATAAAATTGGTATTATAAAAATAAGTTTTAAATGATTCCACATCATAAGCAATTATCTTACAGATCTAGTAGGTAATTCATTTTTTGAATTAACTCTTTTTTCTGATACTAGGTGAAATAAAATCAATGATTTGTAGAGATGGAGGAGGTGTTGTAGGTGAAGTTTGGGAATAAGAAAGATGAGGGATAGGATTTGGCTATTTGCAAAGTACCTACCTTTTCCCTCAAGAATCTCCAAACCAACAATGGGAATGGGGGCCCTCTGAGGTTCACAAGGACAGTGAAGACTATCTAGTCTTCTCATTTCTATAAGAAAGCGAGAAGTGTAATAATCTTGCAAAACAGATTGGAATCCATCTGGTATAGCCAAATTAATCCTTCTTTAATGATACTGTGTATCCAAAAGCAAACCAGTATCAAGAGTTAATCAATCAAAATGTATTCACTTTGGTTAGCCAAAACAAGAGGGAATTGTAAACTGAGTAAAACTAATTTTATAACATACACATTAAAAACATGCATCTTCATCAGACCTTACATAAATTATTCAAGTTGTATCTCTAAGGTTTTTGTTGTTGTTGTTGTTATTGTTTGTTTGAGTGTGGTAGAGGGGAAGGTACCGGTTTCTGACACAGCACGGCTGTGTGAAGAGAGGTTTAAGTCTTCTGAAACCAACAACAAAACAAAACAAGAAAACCAGATGGAAATTTGGATTTGACAGGGGGGGAAAAAAAAACAGCTAAACAAGGGAATCAGATGTTTCTCTTCCCTCTAGTTTAGAATAAAGTAACTTATGTTACTTCCATACCCTGTGTGAACTTCATTAACCTTAATAATACATTAATATATCATGAAAAAAATCAACTTTAGGCAACCGATACTTGGAGGGTACTTGATATTTTAGATGGGGCATACCTCCCACATTACCTCCACAACCTTGAAGCTTCCTAAAATTTTTGGTAACTAACTTGAATTCAGTTCAATTTGGTGAAATTCTGGGCCTCAAATAGTCCCCGACTATGTACTTCCATGGTCATTGCACCAGTGGTAGGGAAGAGGACATTACTAAGATCTTTGCTCTTACGGAGCTCTTAGATAATTATTGTCAAATGTTACTGCTTCAGCTAATAATTTGTCTGCCATAAACAGAACTGACAAAGTGGCAAAAATATGTGAGTATATGCTTTGAGACCATGCTCTGATCTTAGGAAGCCTTAGGGAGGATGGTGACATCTGCCAATCTCCTTGTTTTGTTAATCCCACCTGATACTTTTAAAAACAGTTTTTTAATGTTTATTTATTTTTGAGAGACAGAGAAACAGAGCCTGAGCGGGGAAAGGGCGGAGACAGAGGGAGACAGACTCCGAAGCAGGCTCCTGGCTCTGAGCTGTCAGCACACAGCCCGACTCAGAACTTGAACCCATGAGCTGTGAGATCATGATCTGAGCCAAAGTCGGACGCCCAACAGACTAAGCCACCTAGGTGCCCCGGACCACCTGATATTTTTCTAAATCTACCCACTCAGGATTGAGCAACACCATGACTGGTTTCTTGGCCTTCACTCTTCCTTCATTTATGTGCATTCTTTACACTGCAGCCAACTCTGATATTTAGTGAGTTTTAGTAGGAACACTTTAGTTAAAAATAGTCAGTGGCCCCTCATTTTTTTCAGGATAAAATCTGTGTTCTGATTGATGATATTTGGGATTTTTTTTGCCTGATACTTCTTTTGAGAGGATGGTATGCAATAGTAGGAAATCAAACATTAGAGTTGGGTTCAAATGCTGTCTTCCCTTCTTGTCTGTCCATGTGCCCTTGAACACATATTACCTCTCTATGGCTCAGTTTCTTCATCTGTGAAATGGGAATGATAATTTCACTTGCTTCACAGAGCTGCTGTTAGTGGAAACTAGTTAGTGTCAGTAAGGTGATTTGCAGAGAAAGAGTCCCCTTCAATAAATGCTAACTATTATTATGACCCCACCTTTAGACACTCCACTTTCATGCTAACCTTCTCCCATTCTTCACTGGGTTGCTCTGAGTTCCCAGAACCTGTGTATGCTGTTGCCTGCATCCTGGTCACTCGGCTAACTCCTACTCGACCTTCAGGACTCAGACTTCTGACTCTGCCGGGAATCAATTTTACCACTTTCCTACACTGCAGAATAGGTGTTAACACCTAAGAGTTAACCTCTGTCGTAACATTTTGCACCTTGTATTTACCTGTTTAGTTCTCTGTCCTTCCTCTCACTGTACATACACCTTGAGGACAGAAACTCTGCCTTATTCCATTTTGCAGGTGTAGCCCCTGGCACAGTGCTTGGCTCACAGGACATGCTTATTAGAAAACTGCCTCCATGAACAAACAAACCTAGAGTGAGAATCCACTAAAAGGAGTAACTTAATATAGGTTATATGACTGAATATCTGAATGCTAAAAGCATATGTGTTTATGAGTCGGCAGGTGTTTGTGTGCAATACCGGTGTCCTCCAGATGTTCACAGGTATGTCTGGAATGATGAGTAGGTGGTCAACCAAGGTAGGGAATCGGGGATATGTCTCTCCTAAAGAGTTGCACTTTTGATCAGCACAGTTCTAACTGCAGTGAAGAAGCATGCACAACCTAGAGTTTCCCAAGTACTCACGAGTATGGAACCTACCTTTATTAGTATATTGGGAAAGCCTAAGTATAGTGCCCTAGAGAACACAGTTTGGGAAATACAACTCAGGACTAATATGAGCTGCTATAACCAAAACTACTGTAATTCCTTCTTGGTCCTAGTACTGTTTTAGGAGCTTGTGAGACCCAGTGAAGCCCCTCTCTGGGTAGAGACTAGTTTCAGGTGGAAGCTGAATGGGCCCTATATATAGCAAGTTGAAGCCATTCAGAGAGAACAAGAGAATTGCTTTAGCTCTTACAACCTGGCCTCGTATAATATTTCTACTCCCTCCAGAGGTATTTTCTGAGCAAAGGAGATTGGGAACAGTGCCTTTAAAAAGAAAGGCAAGACGCAGAATTTCAGAAGGTTTATGGACGTGATATGAGTTTTATAGATTTCTCATCAACTACTTCAAAATCATGTGGGTCACTTATGAAAAATACTGATTCCAGAGGCCTCAGCTTGGACCTAATGATGAAACAGTCCATGAGGCAAAGACTAATGGCCTGTGTTTGTATGGAGGTCCACAGTGGCTCTTATGCTTCCTGATGTTTAGGAACTGTGGTTCTGCTTTGACCCTGAGTAGAGGCCACTTTGAAAACGGACATTTTTTTTTTCTTAACGCTTATTTATTTTTGAGAGCGAGAGAGAGCACGTGTGAGTGAGTGGGGGAGGGGCAGAGAGACAGGGAGACAGAGGATCTAAAGCAAGTTCTGCACTGACAGCAGAGAGCCCGATGCGGGGCTTGAACCCACAAACTGATTGGCACATCATGACCTGAGTTGAAATTAGATGCTCAACCAACTGAGTCACTCAGGGGCCCGATAATGGAGATTTTATAATAGGCCCTCGGTTTGCCATGTTACTTCTGTAAGTCATAAACTATTACAAGTGGCATCATCTTTATGGTTCTTATTTCCTATATATGTACATATAGGAATATGTATACATATATACATATATATATGTATATATATATATATATATATACATATATATATTTTTTAAATATGTATGTTCAAATTTTTAAGGACTTAGATGTTTCATTTTGTGAGAAGAAAAATTAATAGTCACTTAGGTCTCTGAGCACCCCCGTACCATCTGTGGAACAGGAGTGGTGCCAGCTGACCTTCCTCTGCAGGTGGGGTTGAGAGAATCAAGTAAGAAAGACAGAAAAGCAAGTGTGAAGTGCAAAGTGCTATGATAAATAAAGTATTATGATGCCTGTATGCAAATTTAGTGGCATGGTAGTCGTTACACATAATAATATTTTTCTTTTTCTTTTTTAAATTTTTTAATGTTGATTTATTTTTGAGAGAGAGAGAGAAAGAGAGAGAGAGGCAGGCAGGGAGGGGTCAGACAGAGAGGGAGAATCCGAGCAGGCTCCAGGCTCTGAGCTGTCAGCACAGAGCCCGATGCAGGGCTCGAACTCATGAACCATGAGATCATGACCAAAGTTGGATGGTGAAGTTGGATGCTTAACCGACTGAGCCACCCAGGTGCCCTAATATTTCTCTAACTAACGTACTTTAGTTTATTGTTCTATAGGGTTTAAGAACACATTTTGATAACTGAGAGTTTAGAACAAACAATAATTTCAGATTTATTAAAATATGAACATGATTATTCAAAGGAAGGGAAACCTCTAGGATTGCATAGAATAGGCTTTTTATAAAGCATTCTCTTTGAATGTAACAGGAGTTAAACATTAGGATCACTATTCTAAATACTTCTAAATGACTCCACATTATAAGCACATACTCTGAAATGAATAGGAAATTCATCTATGAAATGAACCCTTTTTCTGATGGCATGGGGGTAAGATTATCAATCATGGCATGTCTAAGAACTCTACATCACTTTTACGTAGCACATTAAAATAAACAGGGGAAATTCACAAACCCTAACATCAAGTTTAACTTTACCTGTCTTATACTTTTGAGAAAAGTCCCCTTTTTCCTATAAATATAAACTTTTATTTTTAATGGAAGAAATTTATTAAGTTCACTCTATTAAAGGTGCATTGAAAAAGGTCAGGAGACAAAATAAATTTGACAGAAAATAGTAAAGTCAAAGTTTTATTCATGTACAATGGTTAAAAATGGAGATATTGAGATAAATTATTTTAAGTGAGAACTGTCCTTTTAATAGGTCTCACTCTTCAACCTTGTCTCATTTTTCATTTTCACGAGAATTTTAATGTATTCTTTTCATTATATAAAACATGCCATATTTGGCCTTTTCATGAAAATGGATCTGATTTTTCCTTTGACAGCCATTCATGTGAAAAGAACAGGTCCCGTTTCTGTCCATTGCCTACATGTACATGTTCATAGAAATCATAGATTTTTTTTTTGTAAAATATACTTTATGCTATAGAGTGTCTAATCCTAGAAATTCAAAGCATTTTGGTCAATGATTGTATCATATTACCTTTCTCTGTGTCAAGGGAAACCTGTGGTCAGGGGTTCCAAATCCCAGTCTAACTCTTTCTAAATTATGTGATTACCATTTTCAACACAGAGGAACAGAAACACAGGCAATAAAATCACCAGCCCCAAGGGGAATTAACCCCAAATTAATCTCAAAGACTTTCTGTATCTCTCATTATATGTATAATGATTGCTACTTTTAATTCAAGGTACAGTTTGTTCTACATTTTTGGGGGATGGATAAATAGACCTAATCACTCTTCTGCTATTTTATATATAAGTATAAAGAGTGTGTGTGTCTGTGTGTGTGTGTGTATGTGTGTGTGTAGTTTTACTCTGATCGTGGTATTTTAATATTTGGTTGATAACTTTATTGGCTTAAATTTAAACCTTTCTAAGAGGAAACATTAATAACCATCAGTGTTGTTTATCTTATCATTTTTTTCTTCTTGAAAAGTATTGCCAAGTTTTTGCATAGTAGTCTTTCCATGCTAGAGCACAGTTGTACTCAGCACCAGTACTGCTAACTGCTTTAGGACAGGTAAGAAAAATATAAAAATATAATTATATGGTTACTGAATTCAGAAATCAATAGATAGTTTATACAATATTCAACAAGATACTCTCACACCTCCAGTAAAATTCCAAAGCACCAAATTGTCTTCCTAGTTTAAAGTAACACCATAATTAATTGATTGTTTTAAATTTAATATGATCTTGCTCTGGTGTCTTTTCTGAAACAAGAAAAATTCCAAAAGCAAAGTGTAGTTATGCCAGACATTTCACAATGGCACAGGCAGGCAGGAGTTGTCCGTGGGTGGGGAGAGGGTGTGGTAAGGTGCCTCTCTCTTTATCCCTGGCTCTGTGACCTGGATGAAAAATAGGTAAATACAATGACAAAACCAAAACAGTAACAAAGGGGGAAAAGGCACAGGACTGCATGGAAATTAGGACTTAAACTATTTTGTCATTATTTTGTTGTCATTGTTTGGATTTGTTTTTGGTTTTTAAAGGAAGTTACAACAAGGAGCAGATAAGGACATATAAATTGGCAGCAGCTTGCGGTTTATGATAATGACAGTCCCGAAGGGACTTGGCTTTCTTGGTGACATTGAAGTAAATTGCACTACTCAAGATGTATACTAAGAAGGATAGATAATGAGATGTACGGAGAAGGCATGATTGCTGTTTTTATGGTATTGTTGACGATCAAAATGAATGGAGGGAAGGGGGGACCAGGTGGAGTTTCTTGGGTTAACTTTAATGTATATGATGAATGGCAAAATTTCTACTTCTTTTAGAGGGATCAACAACATATAAAAGTGTCTTAATCACTGGCTACTATTTCAATGCTTTTTTTTTTTAACATCTAGTACCTTTGATTTACTCTAAATTCCGAATTTCTTGTTGAGTAACAAGAAATCACTTGTAAGATCACTTTTGTTTACTTGCATTACCAATGACATTTGTTTTTCTTTTTTACACGAGGGAAGAGAAAGAGTGCTAGAGCTTCTCCATCCAGAAACAGACACAGCTCTCACATAAAATTCTGTCCTCAGAAGATGCCAGACAATACAGGGGATGTTTTACCTAAAGAATAGAACCTTTTGGCCTTGACAAATCTCCCACTCTGAATGCTCTGCTTTTAACCAAAACTGTGATAAAAAGCACGTGTGTGTGTGTGTGTGCGCGCGCGTGCACAGAGGCATGGCCAACAAAAAGCTCTCGCATCTGCAGGACGTATTTCTATTTTTTACAGTGGCCTGAAGATACCGCGTGCTCCTGAATTCCTTAGGCCAGTCTTTGTTGTTGCGGTATATGGTAGCCACACAGTACCTGACTACTACTTGCTACCTTCTTAATTCTGTACCGTTCACCGATTAGAAGGTAGAATAAAATGGATGATTTCTGGTCATTTTAGAATAGGGATGAAGTAGGAATGGGTATCATTCTATTAAAGTAACTTTACTTCTCAAGGGAAAAGGGGTTGGTGGCCTCTGCCTTCCTTACAAAGAAAAGTGACCTGACATCTCCCCTTTCCCTCTTCTCTTCTGTGTTTTCTCTCTCCCTGGTCCTATTGAGAGGAGATTCACTCCTAACAGAGTGTGTCATTTTAAGTTGACTTTCTCAGAGCTGAGCTAAGAGCCATTGCCAAGGCCAGTGGGCGTAAATTCAGTCCGCCTGACGGGAGATGACAGGCTGCGGGATTTATGACTTATTTGAGTTCTCATACATCACCCTCTGTGTCGCTCGCTTATGATGGTCCTGCCAAAAGATAAAGAAGTGTAGGACGCTTGGTACGGGCTGTGGTGACAGGCCAGGGACAAATGTCTCTGTTGGGTAAATTGATTTGAATGGCTGTAGTGAAATATCAGGTTAGGTTGAAAATATGATTGGGTTTAATGATCCCACTGACTTCATAGACTGTTGGGATTCCAAATCCCGGACAAGTTAATTAAGGTACCCTATGAAGGGGGTGTGTGTGGTTATTTGTAAATCCATATAATTATTAATGTCAGTAAATACCACTATGTAAAAATCTAGACCAGTTTTAATATATTGAATCTTCAGGGAGTACAAGAAATATTACTTACAATTTATAGAGTATTTATCTGGGAAAAACTGTTGAGAATATTATTTCTTTCCCTACACCCCACACTTACCAGAGACCTAAAGGCATAAAAATATGTAATGAAAAGAGAGAGAACAGATAAACAGTTTATTCTCTGCTGGTAAAATTTAGTAGACTTATGCTTTATAAGAGTAGTGGAGGGAGGATTTTTGCTGTGCGTGAAAGCAGCGTTAGTCCACTAAACCGAAGATGAAATGGATTCCTTTTTCAGTTATGAAGAAAAATATTGTTACCTAATTTTTGAGTGTGGCTGTTCCATTAAAAATAATAGATTCTCTTTGTAGGGCCAACATTTCTGGCAGATTTCTGTTTCTCCATTTAAAGTTGCCTCTAAATTTCTGAGTTTTACTTTCCACAATGGGTATGCTTTCTTTACTGTTCTTTATCCCCAGGTAATTGGTGTTGACTGTGTATAGTTTCATTTTATTTTGGGGCAAGCGTGACTGATTTCATCTTCCAGAAGTGTTTACAAAATGCACTTTACACGTTTCCTTTGCTTCAAAGAGCCTTACGGACATCAAAGTGAATGTCAAGGAGAAGTTCCCCTGGTCCTTCTTGACCCACGGAGCCACAGGCAGGTGGGATCCCTGGCCTCCTGCTCCCCTGTTCTGTCTTGATCTCTGGACAAATCCTCCTCCTTTATTTGGCATCAGGTGTGATTTCTTTGTTGCAGTGAGTGACAGGGAGCCCCAGAAGGCCACCTCTGATGCATGTGAGGAGGATGGTAAATCCGGCTCAGGGAGGAAGGAAACCTATTGTTGCACATGTTCCACTTTTAGAACTCCAAAACACAGAGTCAGCATTCGGGAGCGTTGTGTTCATTTGTCAACGTGGCACAAAACCCACCTCCGCATTCTGAGGAGAGGCCCCAGCTTAACTGCAAAACTTGACACCCTCTCCATAGAATATGGAGGTGCCTCTGTCTTAGAGGCAGCCCTTAGGCAAGGCAGGTCTTGTATTCTCCTGCCCTTTCATCAGCTTCAAGGCATTGCAAGGAATGCCTACTGAGAACAGTGTGTTTGCCCAAGTTGGGACCCATAGCTATTTGGGGGCCTCATCGTTCCATGGGTTTCCAACTCAGCACTGTACAACACCATTTCCGTTCAAAACTTTTATTGTTTTCTTTCTTTATCTCCTGTTCTTCTTTATAAAGGTTATCAAGAATCAGAAAGACTGAGAAATTTGTCCAAGGTCGCACAGCTTGTAAGGGGCAAGGCAATGTTGGACCCGGTTGTGCCTGTCTCTAAACACACATTCTGCACCACACCATTTGCCCGCTGCTGTGTAGGCAATAAACATCTGTCTGTCCAGTCCCCGCTCCAGGCTCTAGTCTTGGCATTCCTGCTCTTAGTTCTCTCTGACCTCCTTCACCAGTCATGCACTCATCCAGGCCCCCTTCTGTGATGCCTTTCCTATGATCTTTTCATAGCCCATTGATTCTTCTTCAGACCTTGGAACACATGTCACTCCCAAGAGGTGTTCTGTTAATCTCAAGGGCCTTCCCCAGTTACACTCTGTCTTGTGACCCCAAGGCTTTCCTTTACAGCAATGATCTCATTTTGTAATTATTTGGCTTACCTCATCTACCCCTGCCGCCGGTGTAAACTCCATGAAAATAAGAATACCACCTAAGTTGTTCACCCCCAGATGCATCAGTGTCCTGCAAATAGTAAACCCCAGTAATTGTTTCATAAACGAGTCCATAGCTGGATGAATAAATGTTCCCAGAGAGATGCAAATATAAAATAAATCCAATCTTAGGAGAAGTTTGGTCAATATTCTGACAAGGATTTGAGCGAACTACTGTAGCTATACAGATAAAGATGGGTGAAGAAGGATGAATGAACATTAGGGAAATCTCAGACTGTCCTAGAGGAGGGAATGTGTAAACTGAGTCTGGTGGAAAGGTAGGATTTCAATATACAAAGGTCATGGGAAAAACATTTCCGTAAGAGTAAACGTAAGCACACATAAGTAGAAATCTGTGGGGTATGTATTGACATAACAGTAGGAGGACCGGAGTTCAAATTCTGACTTTTTCTTTCAATAGCTATTGATTTTGAACCATATGTTTAATAAACATTTTTGAGAGCCTTCTAAATCCAGGCACTTTACCGTCAGCTTTTCCCCCTCGATCTCAGTTTCTTTGGCTATTAAGTGAGGATGATAATTTGTGGTTTAGAGTTTTTTATGAAATAATGTAGGTCAAAGAAGCTCGTGTTTAGCAGGTATTTCCATCCGTGGAGATCGTAACTGAGTTTAGGTGATCTCCTAACTCTGGGAAAGGTTATTTTAAGTCAAGGAGCAGATTCATTGTAATGCCATAATTAGAATGGATACTCACATTTGCAGAAAACAGACTATATACTATGAATAAATGGAGTTTGTTCCTGAAGTGCTAGGCTTAGAGTTAGAGGAGGTAAGTTCTGGTCTCAGTACAGCCTTGCATTCTGGGAAACCCCAAAACATCATTCAATTCATTAGTGTCTCAGTATCCTTGTTCTTGAAATTGCTGTTAACATAAAAAGACCTGGATGTGAACTTAACCTCTTTCCTGAGGAAAGTTAAGATCACGTCTCTCTAGAACATTAAGCTTACACAGAAAGGGCCACCTGAAGTGCATAATGGAAGTAGTGTGAAAAGAGGAGAGAGCCCTTCAATCATTTTCACAGCACAAAGGTGCTCCTGCCACTCATAATTTTAATACAGAGACTTATATAAATTAAGTAATGATTCGGGGTTAGCCAGATCCCCTAATGTTCTGAGGTTTGTCATGGTGAATTGTGGTGCCACTTAGCAAGTGCATACTTAAAGAGAAGAATGGGAAGGGAAAGAAGGCTAGCAGAATAGTAAGTGACTAGAAAATGTTAAATGCAGTCCTGAAGGGAAAGCAAAAGGAAAGGAAGAGTGTAGGAGAAAAAGAAAGTGGAGAAACCAATCAGCATAGCAAGAGGAAACCAAGTAGAGGGGAATTCTAGCACAAGGGAAGAGGGCCTTTTCATTTATCTACTTAAACATTCCCCTCTTCTTTTTTTTTTTTAATTTTAAATGTTTATTTATTTTTGAGAGAGAGAGAGAGAGTGAGAGCGCAAGCAGGGGAGGGGCAGAGAGAGAGGGAGACTTAGAATCTGAAGCTGGCTCCAAGCTGTCAGCACAGAGCCCAATGTGGGGCTTGAACTCTTGAACTGTGAGATCATGACCTGAGCCGAAGTCAAAGGCTTAACCGACTGAGCCACACTGGTGCCCCCACATTCCACTCTTCTTAGTGGTGTGGCTGCCTTTTTGAAAGGAAGGAGATTGTGCCGGGGCCTGTCAATCTTCCTTAGAAACAGACAATTCCCTGAATTTTATTCCATGGGATCCCTAATTGATGGCTCCTTTTCGATTAAGCAGTAAACAAGTAAGCCAGCTTTAGCCAGGTTCTTGAGGAGATCATTTTGCAAGGAGAAAAAACACTGAAATTCCAGAGTCTGATCCCATCTGCAAAAGTGCTTATTGGGTGGATACTTAACACATGGTTTTCCTATTATCCCCATTTTAGAGATGAGAAAACTGAGGCTAAGACTAGTTAAGTAATTTACCCAAGTTCAAAGGACTCACGAGCAGTGGAACCAGATTTGAATTTCATTCTCTCTGACTCCAAAGCTCATGCTGTATTTTTTATTTTGTTAATAAAAAATAGTATGTATATATACTCAGTAGGATGAGGTTATGGGTTAATTTTAAAATATAAGATTATCTTCGGAGAAAGTATTCTTTTTTTTCGCTCCCTTCTTAATGTTGGCTAGAAAATTAGAACAGGAAAGATATGGCAAGTGTGCCTTTTGTTGGAAATAGCTAAAATTGCTCACTTTAACAATAAAGTTCTGCCATCTGGGATATTGCAAATTCTCCTAAATTGGTATGGTTTGTCCTGCTGTCTTGGAAAGGGAGCAACTAGTGTAGGGGAAAGGATTCAAAATGCAGCAAAGGGATTTTTTTTTTTTTTAAGATTTTGCTTAATTATCACTGCAGTGGAATGGCTGGCCAAAGTCAGAAATCTTTTATTTCCGCTCAGTGAGCAGCCCAATAAAGCTTCAGAAGGTACAGTACAAACAAATGCTGTTTCCTTTTTTTCCACCTCTCAAAAAAAGTTAATCAGGAATTCATTTTTTAGAATAATCCTGTGTTAAATCAAGCGGCCAGACGATGAAATAGGAATTAAAGAAAATGAAATGGTGGGAATTATCATAAAAATATGAAATTTTGTCAAAAAGCCTACCAAGTGAATTGGCTAATAAGCACCTACAATTTATTGCCTTTTTGCTTCTCTCTTCACTGGCATCTTTGTGGTTCTTCATTTTGTGCTAACACAAGTTACCTATAATCCTTAACAAATATCCATTTTAGATACTGGGAGTGGCCAGTAGATTTGAAAGCAAAACAAGATGGTGGCATGAGCCAGGAAGTGGGCAATGGTGTGGGTTAATATGGATTAGGATGAAGGATTTTTTTTTAGTTACTTTTTTAAAAAAGCTTATTTATTTGTTTTGAGAGAGAGTGAGAGAAAGAGCAGGGGTGGGGCAGAGAGAGAGAGGGAGAGAGAGAATCCCAAGCAGGCTCTGTGATATCAGCACAGATCCCCATGAGGGGCTGAATCTCACGAAGCGTGAGATCATGACCTGAGCTGAAATCTAGAGTCAGATGCTTAACCAACTCAGCCACCAGGCACCTAAGGATCAAGGATTTTAATAGGCGACTCTTGACTTGAGTAAAGCCAGTTTGTGCCGTGACCCTCCATCCTGTTAAGCCTGGCAAGGAAATTTGCTGGAAGAATTATTGAACAGATTTGAAATTACACACTTAGGCAATTTTCCCAGATCTTTTATTTCTGAGGACTACAAGGTCATAGAGATAGGGCCATAGGCTCAGTGAGGTTCATTTGACTTGTAGCGTCTTGGGACCTGTGGTCTGGGACCGGCCCTGCTGTGTTGGTCTCGGGGAGGCTGATGTCATTTGGGCTCCAGCAGGCTGTGGGTGGCTGCGTTCCTACAGAGGCGGCCATGCATGCTGTGCTTCTTTGTGGATGTGAACTGCCTGCCTCACTTGTCGGACTCTGGTTCCATAATGTGGCAGTGGGGAAAAGGGTTTTCTTTGTCTCTGCACAGCACAACAGTCTATGGTTGGGAGACCTTCATTCTCACTGAAATAAATTGAATGCTACCAGGTAAAGGCTCTTTTGTGAATATAGCATGGCTACAAGATTTCTCACCCTCAGCACTATTGATATTTTGGATTGGATAATTCTTTGTTGTGGGGTTGTTCTGTGCATTGTGGGATGCTTAGCGGTACCCCTGGATGCTACCCACTTGGTGCATCTTCCTCCAGTCGTGACAGTGAAAACTGTCTGGAGACATTAACAAATGCCCCCTGTGGGAGGTGGGCAAAGTTGTTCCTTGGCTGAAGGGTTAGATTTTGTGCCTTTTGAAATAAGACCACTGTTTTTGGTTTGTTTTGTTTTTTCTTCTAGTTTTACTCAGCGAAGCTAGGCTTTCTTTTAAGACAGACTTCCAACATACATCCCTGATTCTTCTTGAGAAAACATATTGCATTTTAACCTTTCAGTGGCTTACTGTCCTCAAATAGGAAGTTGGTGAAAACAGTAGTTCATGCACATATTTTTGAGCCAAACTGAGTTTGAATTAAGGATTTTCTATCGTCTATGTACGTGACCTTGGCCAAGTGACGTTACAGGATCTAAGTCTCCCTTTACGTGCGAGATGAGGAGGAATAACACTTGTACCCTTTCACCCTGTTGTGGTGGAGTTGACATGAGATAAATTAGTGACAGCAGATAGCACAAAGCCTGGCCCATGCTGAGAGCTCAATAAAAGTTTTCTGTCCTTATCACTGTTGCTGACAATATTTTTGAAAAATTAGTTGTCTTGTTATTATTAAGCTACTGTTTATTTTTTCTTTACCAAATACTTCCTATGTGTTTATCTGAGGAACTAGACTCCCAAGAGCATACACACATGCACGCAGGGACACAGACACACACAAGGTGATAAGATGCCTGGTTTCATGTACCATCTTGGGACAAATCCAGGACATTTTGATTAGCCCTTCTAGCTTTTTCTGCTTCTCCTCTCACTGTTCCTCTTTCCTCCCATTCTTTCCTTCTGGAGCCACCATCAGATGAAGCACAAGTCATCTCCTTGATTTGCAGCCCATGCTCCAATGAGAAAAATCCTATAGTGGCTTTTGATTTTATGCTTCATTGCTTAGGCTTCCTCATAAACACCATGGCATCTTAAAAAACAAAAACAGCAGCTTTCTTTTGGCCAGAACTTTATCAAATCTTGTGTCTATAATGGCTCAGACTTCCAGAAAATGAGAAAATCCATTTTTGTGAGGTTGTTTGCTGCAGAAGCAAAGTGACCTTGAGGGAACACCGGCTCCATGTTTGCTTTTCATGGCATTGCCCACATCCCTCCTCCTTCATCTCCTCCTGCTTCCCATTCAGTTCCTCAACAACCAGCAATCACTCTACCCTCCCGCTCCAAATTTATGACCACGAACAGGTCATAAACAGAGAAGGCCAACCCTAATCCCAGGTACTGCACCTTCCTGTTTGCAGGAGGTATGACAGCTTGATGGGACCGTAAAGAATAAGCCTGCATTCCTACTTGCCCCATGAATCATGCCCTACAAAAATGACTAGCAAGGGGGTACTTCAGGGACTTCAGGTGACTCAGAGCCCTGGGGCAGGGCTTCCCCTAAACCACCCAGAGCAAAGGGTCCCTGTGGATGTCCTCTCTGTCGTGGCCTGACAAATCAAAGTGATCTCACAAGTAAGAAGACCTCGCAAGCTCACAGATCATAGGGAGCTGGCTTTTTAAGTGATCCACATGAAATGGTAGAGGCAACCCCAGCTTACTAATGCTCAGAAAATTACAAAAGTACCACCTGGAATGGCACACCTACTGGAAACACTTGGAAAGTAGGAGCACATCTTTTATAGATGTCCTCTTCCTCCTCTAGTTGCCTCTTAGTGTATATCATTGGCTGGTGCTTCTCAAACTTGAGAGTGCATGGGGATCACCAGGATGCTCTTGCTTGCTTTCTGATTCTGTTAGTCTGGATGGGGCCTGAGAGTCTGCATTCTTTGGTGTACTTCCAGGTGATACTGATGCTGCTAGTCCTTCAACCACATTTTAAGCAGTGAGATACTAGAATGTTTCAGAGCTTTCTTTCCCTCCCCCTTCCATTCCCCACCCCAGAATTGTTTCTTTTAGAATGGCACTTGCCAGCTTTTGCAGGACAGTAATAATCATCCCAGTTGGTTTTGAGCAAAATTAACTTTTCTATGTCCCGGAAGTATCAGAACTCTTGAGAGCTTGAGCTGTATTGTTATTACTGAGTTTTTTCCCCTAATATGATTGATTTTTTAAAGTTTATTTCTTTTGAGAGAGAGAGAGAGAGTGAGTGAGTGAGTGGGGGAGAGGTGGAGAGAGAAGGAGAGAGAGAATATCAAGCAGGCTCTGCACTGTCAGCACAGAGCCTGATGTGGGGCTCGATCTCACGACCATGAGATCAGGACCTGAGCTTAAATCAAGAGTCAGACGCTTAACTGACTGAGCCACCCAGACACACCCCCTAAGATGATTTAAAAAATAAATTCTCCTGACACATGGCCTTCCAGGTTATTCCGTGATCACTGGTGTAATGGCGGAGTCTCAGCCCAACACTGCAGAGAACAGCTAGTTCTTTCACCATTTAGCTCCAGGTAGAACGGGGCACTTGTGGCATCGGTCAAAATTTGCTTCTACCTGTTCATCTAGGTTGAAGCAACCAAGTGACACACAACCTATGTAGCACCTTTCTGCATTTTTGGAGACTTCTCTTTCTAGGTCTGACAACAATAGCTGTAGTCTTGAGTTTGAGATACACAACTGGGGTCTATTATCACGGTCCTTATGAAAGAACACTGAGTGGAAGAAGCAAGGGTCAGGGAGAGCCCAACAATTTGCACATGTGTATGAAGATTGAAAGGGATACTTTTCTTCCATGAGAGAAACCCATAAGCTGACATTTAGCAAAGAGTGGCTCAAGGATTGGACCTTAGGACATGCTCCTAGACAGCTAATGTTCCTTTCACCTGTTTGCCCAGGTGACATGTGCTATAGACCTCACATGACTTCAGGTCTGCTGCCAAACTCCTCCCTACATGCTTCTTTCAGTGATTCATGACTTAAATCTTTTGGGACACAGGGCTTTATGGCAGAACAAACACAGGATTTGAATTAGACAACCTGGGCTCAACTGTCAACAGTTCATTATATGACCTGGCTCTAGCTCTTAATTCTCTAGACCTAAATGTCCTCCTCCCCCAAAACCTGAAAATAGGTACTTACCCAGGTATTTTTGAGGATTCTGTGATATAAAATAAAATAGAAAGGCCTAGCATAATATCTGACACAAGAGCCATGCGATAAACTTTAATGCCATAGTATCTTGAAGCAGTTTGTATATACTAAATTGGACAGAAATAAGCAAGCTATCATGGTGACTACTTACATGGACCGTGGAGTCAGCCTGACTGGGTCTGAACCCTAGCCTAGCTCCGTCTTTATGGTGTGACCGTTGATAGGTTTACTTCAATCTCGAGGCCTCAGTTTTCTGGATTTTGAGGATTGCATGAGTTACTACAACTACAGAAGGGTTCCTGAAACATAGCGAGTGTTCCTAATATTATGACATGAATTTTGTTTCAATGAGATCTCAGTACTTAGAGAGTAGCCAGGGGAAAAAAAAAAGAAAGAAAGAAAAGCAACCCCCACTCTCTTCCCTCCCTTCTCCCCACAAAACCAAAGCAAACAAACCAAACAAAACACTGCTATCACAGCATTCTTTTAGTTTTGATATAGTATCTAAGAAGTTATTCTCCTCGACTACTTTGAACTAGTTCAGACTTGGCAGGAGTTAAAAGTTTTGAGTTATAGTCTTGACAAAAATTAATTTGGGATGGATCATAAACCTGAATGCAATAGCTAAACTTATAAAGCCTCTAGAAAAAATATAGGAGAGTATTTTTGCAGTCTTGAGGTAGGCAATGGGTTTTTGGAGAAAATACAAACACAGTAAGCATAAAAGAAAATATCAGTAGATGGGATTTGATCAAAATTAAGATTTTCTGCTCTTCAAAAGATTTCCTTAGGAAAGTTAAAGGGTCACTCACAGATGGAGAGAAAATATTTTCAAGACAAATATCTAAAAAGGACCTATGTTCAGAATATATAGACATCTCCTACAAATCAATAATGAAAAGATAATAAAAAAAATGGGTGGCTCAGTTGGTTAAGCGTCCAACTCGGCTTAGGTGATGATCTCACAGTCTGTGATTTAGAGCCCTGCATCAGGCTCTTTGCTGACAGCTCAGAGCCTGGAGCCTGCTTTGAATTCTGTGTCTCCCTCTCTCTCTGCCTCTTCCCTGCTCACACTCTGTCTTTCTCTCTCTCTCTCAAAAATAAATAAAATGCATTTAAAAAAATTAAAAATGGGCAAAAATATTGAATAGACATGCCATAAATGTATGCAAATGGACAACAGGCCCTGTGAAAAGATGATCCACATCTTTAGTAATCAGGAAAATATATGTTATTATCACAATGAGGTATAATTTTATACTCACAAAAAATGCTTAAAATTAAAAAGGCAGCACCAATGTTGGTGAACATTGGACCTACTGGAATTTTCATGCATCACAGATGGGAATGTAGAATGGTATGACTACATTGGAAAATTGTTTGGCAGTTTCTTAGACAGCTAAACATAAATCTAGAGAGGGATACAGTAAGTTCACTTTTAGGCATCTATCCAAGAACAATAAGGGCATATATCCACAACAAATATTTATGTAAAACATTTATAGTAACTTTGCAATAGCCTCATACTGGAAACAGGGCAAGTGCCCATCAACAAGAAAGTAGATGAATAAAACATGGTATATTCATATGATGGCATACTACTACTAATAAAAATGCACTATGGAGCACCTGGGTGGCTTAGTCGGTTGAGCATCTGACTTTGGCTTAAGTCATGATCTCAAGGTTTGTGGGTTTGAGCCCAGCATTGGGCTCTGTGCTGACAACTCAGAACCTGGAGCCTACTTCAGATTCTGTGTCTCCCTCTCTCTCTCTGCCCCTTCCCCATACACGCTCTGTCTCTCTCTCAAAAGTAAATAAGCACTAATTTTTTTTTTAAATGCACTATGGATAAATGCAGCATCATGTATATATCTCAAAAACAGTATAGTGTATGGGAGAAAAAAGACACCACAGAGTACATATTACGTAATTTAATTTATATAAAGTTCAGTAACAGGCAAAACTAGTCTATATTATGAATCAGAACATTGATTGCCTATGAGGGGTGAATGGTGACAAGAAAGGACAGAAAAGAGCTTTCTGGGTGGCTGAAACGTTCTATATCCTGATGGGAGTATTGGTTTCATGGACTTATTGATTTGCTTGAACACATCCAATTGTATACTTAAAATAATTTATTTCACTTTATGTGACTGTACCACAACTATATCTAGATAGATAGATAGATAGATAGATAGATATGAATTATTCTTCATTCGAGTAGGGCTTCTCTGAACCCAAATTATTTGTTATACTCTTTTCCTCCATCAGAATTTCTGCTCTGCAGTTGGCCATCATCTGGAGAATAGAGAAACAGGAAATATCATAACAGAAGGAAAAAAAAAAGCTCCTTAATTAATTATGCATATCTCTCTAATGCCTGCACCTTGCCCTCCAGATAAATTATTCCATTGTGAAGCCTCTCCTGGGGGTATCTCTTACAAGTGCCCTTTATTTCTGGGCTTCTGCACTTTAGCTTTCCTGTCCCCGTCTTTTCCCTGGGTTATCTCCTGTGGAATAGAATTGATAGCCCTTTCCATTTGAGTTGGACTCTTCATTCAGATTTTCCTAAGCACATTATAAACTCTAATTCATTTACATTATCATAAATGGTAATGTCCTGTGAAAAAGAGAGGTTATGGCACCAATTAAACTAATCTTCTTGTAGTCACTCGTCAAATCAATGTCAGTTCAAACACTTGAACCAAGAATTGATGCATCCCCATTTGTCTGCCAGATTGATGACAGCACAGCGACTGAAATGAAGGCGAAACCCCAGTCCATATGTGGAGATCATCCCATGGTGTTCTTGGCACATGGACTACTAGTAGGTACAGTGAGAAGAAAAGAAAAGGAACAGTCCTGGACTGGACAAGGGTCCAATAGGCAATATGTATCACTTGTCTTGAAACACCCAGGTGGATACCTATAGAAGAATATCCGTGCATCCGTTCACAGAGTTTCAAGGCTGGTTTGTGGCAGAATCACTTCATTGCTGACTTAAATGAAACCCAGATCATTGAAGTCACATACCCAAGGTCACACAGCTTGTTGTTTCCAAGATCTGCTGACTGCCAACCCTGACACATTGTCACTTTAGACTTCATGTATTCCAGACCACATGAGAGATTTCCCTGTTCTGTGAACTCTCTTGTGTTTACAAAACAGAAGCATTTAAATACTTTGTTTCATTTGGGCATGGGGTAGTAAATAAATAACACAAATATTGCCTCCCACTGCAGGGAGTCTAACAGTAACTGACGGTTGGACAGTAAATGCCCTATGACAGACACTCTTCTGAATGTTTGACATGGTTAACTCATTTAATTCTCAATATCCTACTGTTGGTGGTACTATCGATAAGCCCCATTCTACAGTTGTGGAGACTGAAGTATAAAGTTGAACAGCCTGTCACAAATGCAGTGTTTAAATGGCAGAGCCAGAATGGGAATGCAGATTATTGGTTCCAGCAGCCACACCTCTGACCTGTTTCCTCTCCGCACAACAGGAGGCAGAGAGGATTTGTTTCTTTTAGAAAAAGAACTAATATCTCAATGAAGCAAACCTATGAGTGACTAATGAACGTACGTAATAACAGCTGATGTTAAATGAGCAGTTGTTGCAGTGCCAAGTGCCTTATTTCATTTGAATTTTCACAACTCATCGAAAAAGTGTTATCATCCCCTTGTTACACACAAAGAAACTGAGATGTACAATGTTAAAGGAGCACGTGCCCACGGCCACAGCGTTGGGAAGGCGTGACCTGAACAGTCTGGCTCCAGGAGCTGCTTCCCTTGAAGGCCTGCAGGATCGTTGTAATAAAATGGCATTTGTTCAATCAGCTTTAATTGATGAGCTACTAAACAGAGCCTGCACTAAACAAGATTTCATCAGAGGAACATTTATGCTTAGCTGCTTCTGAGCTGGAAGGTCTCTCTGATTTGATGTAGACTGCCTTCATTTTTATGGAGCTGGCATCAAACTGATTTTAGAAAGAACTGGCTTTTCTCCAGGGTCTTCCTGGTCAGTGTGACCTGGCATATTTTTTGGTTGAAACCACTAAATCTCAAAGAAGGGGCAGGGTTGGGAGAGATGTCAGTGTCCTCCCCAGGGAGGTGTCAGTTTCTGGAAGAGGGGAGGGGGACGCTTGTTCCAAAACCAAAGCAGTACGAGAGGGTTGATTTTGAACTTGACGTAGGACTTGCTCTTCCGTATCCCTTAGCTAAGATAAAAAAAGTTTGCACCAAGCCAGCAGTGTCAGCATTCACATTGGTATCTTGTGATTGGAGCAAAAAATATATACATATGTTTCTTTTTCTAAAATTATTTTGCTTTTCGGTTTGTGTTTAGTCACAATTTTTAAATTGTTTAATGTTTAATGCCCCAAGAGAGAGCATGGGGATTTTGTTTTTGAGAAACATACTTTTTAAGTTTGAAGAAAGCTGGCTGTAACAGATATAGGAGTAGCTACCATGTATCCATCCCTGCTGTGGAGTTATTGCAAATAAGACCTAGTGGCAGCTCTGAGGCATTTTGAAGAATTTAGATTCTCATCATCCAAAGGAAAATCTGTACATTTATTCGAACTTGAAAACCATGGCAGGTGTTTCTAGGGAATCCCAGGCCCTGAGTAGAGGGAAGGAATTATTTCTGGGATAAAGCTCACATCAGTGTTGGGTCAGGAAACTCAGTTCACGTTGCTACGAAGAATGAAGGCTGATTTTTCACAGTATCAGCTTTCCAGGAGACCTAAGACTTGTGCATTCTCATTTACAAACCCCGTACCCTGCCGTAATTACCCTGGATTGATTTTTGGCACGTGAAGAGCGATGGGCCACACTCCTCACAAATCCTCATCCTCTGGGCTGGGACAGAAAACTTGGCCTGAACCTCTGAATCCACAGTGTGAGAGATGAACTCTGTTTCTCCCTGGGGAGCTTTCTCACTGCCAGATGGCAGAGGGCTTTCCTGGATTTGAGATGGAAAAAAGGACTGCTCTCCCACAGTCTTGTCTCATGTACTATCATCTTGTGAGTAATTACCCCAAGTAAGTGCCACTCCTCTAGTCAAGATCCAAAACTTCACCTTGCCTGCCCCTTAGGGATCAGAGGCTGCCTGTTTAGAACCCACATCTGCAGTGTTTTCTGGACTTCCTTGCCTGCATGGGCTCCCACACTTCAGTCACATTTTTTGAGTGCGTATGAATGTGCTTACCTAACAAGGATGTGCAGAAGCAGTTGCCTTCGAGTACAAAGTAATGCAAGAGACAAGTAGGGGTTTAATTAGTCTTATTTAAAAAAAAACCCACAAAGGTTCTATTTCTTTTCCTTCATGTTTCACTCATCAATTATTTAATTAAATGCATCCATCCTTTCAAGACTAGTCATGTTATTACTACGTGCCTGTTCTTGTACTGGCACTTGAGATCTCTGGATGAAGAAAACAAACAAACAAACAAAATAGGGATGCTCCTCTTATGAGGATTGCATCTAGTTGTAGATATGAAAGAAACTGAAGCAGCTAAGCTTAACAGTAAGAGCTAACATCTATCCAGTATTTAGTATATGCCAGCTGCGAGTTCTTTTTTTAATTCAGTGTAGTTAACATATAAAGTTATATTGGTTTTAGACCTATAACATAGTGACTTGAGTCTTCTGTAGATTATAAAATGTTCATCTGATAAGTAGAGTCACCATCTGTCACCGGAGAAAGCTAACATAATACCTGACAGTGTTCCTAGCAGAGGATATAGCATGCATGATAGTCCTAAGGAGAAGAAAGTGGGAGAGAGACATGGAGGCTTGGACAGTTCAAACGACACAAAAGCCACTGGGCTGAAGGCTTATGGTAGAAGTGGAGATATTTATGAGGTTGGAATAGTATGATAGCAAGGACAGAGCTGCACGGTCCTATTTGCCAAGTTTGGAATGTAAAGACATTGAAATATCTTGAACAAAAAAGTTACCTTACTCACTTGAGATTTTAATTTTTTAAAAATTTTTATTTATTATTGAGCGACAGAGAGAGTTAATGAGTTGGGGAGAGGCAGAGAGAGAGGGAGACGCAGAATCTGAAGCAGGCTCCGGGCTCCTAGCTGTCGGCCCAGAACCCGATGTGGGGCCCAAACCCGCAAACCGCGAGATCATGACCTGACCTGAAGAATGATGCTTAACCCACTGAGCCACCCAGGTGCCCCTTCACTTGAGATTTTAAAATAAGATCCCTCTTGTTGTCAGGGCATAAGACCTAGTGTCTCTTGCAGTGTCCAGGCAAGAGATGAAGGAGACTTGGCTGTGGATGGACTAGAAGTCTCCGTGGATGGTGAGGTTATGGGGCTTCCTTGATGGCCATCTCTCACTTCTTTGCGCTTGCTGCTTCCATCCCCTTCAAGAGGATTTTTGACTTAAGCAAAAACTTTTCACATAAATTTGCCCCATTTGGGGATTCATCCTCCGTTCAGGGGGGCCAACTCCAGCAGGCTTCCTGTTCAGAATATGCCATTGGAAATGCTGAGAGTGGAGGGACCTCACTTAGTAAACCATAATAGGAGAGACAAACTGAGGATTCCCTGCGTAACAGAAAACTTACTCTGAATACTTGGAAGTAGGGCTAATGCCACTTAAAAATTCTCTTTGGGGCACCCTGTGATTGTTTTTTTTGTTTTTTTTTTTTTTTTTTTTTTTATTAATAGTCCTTTATCTCCTTAATTGCCTTATCCACAGATGTCTGACAGCAACAGTTTGGGCTGGGACAAAAAACAGTAATAATATTCTCTTTCTGAAAGAGTCTTCTAACTGCTGATGGCTATTATAGTAGAGGACAAAATGTAGTTTTTGCTCGAAATGTAAGCAGATGTTATTTTGATTACCTTTTACAAGCTACAGGGTTCAGTTGAAGTGAATGTTGAATGTAAATACAGCACTGGCTTGTGAGTTACAGATGTCTCTAACGACCATCCCAAATGCACAGTTAGTGTGTCGGATTCCACTACCCTCTGCTTACTGCTGTGACTTCTCTGGGTCCCTTCTGTTTCCAGTCCTTCAGGACACACATCTGTCCTTTCCAGTCCTTTCATGTCTCCACTATTTATAAGACTAATTTTTATAGGTTTCTAAGAGAGAGATATCATGGTAATGCTATACTCCATTATCATAATAGTTGCTATTCATTGAGCACCTACTGTTTGCCAGGACTTGGCCAGTTGCTGTATATATCATCTTAGTTCTCAGAGCAGCTTTAAAGGAAGGCAGTATTGCCCCTACTGTACAGAGGAAGAAATTGAAGCTGAAGCAATCTTGGCTTGGCGGTGATTGGAACAAGTAATATAATTTCCTCATTGTACCCCGCAGAGGTCTAACCATGTAGGGGCTAGTTCAGATCTGAATAACATATTTTAAGGGAAACATTGGCAAATGAAGAAAGGTCAGAGGAAAACATCCAGGGTGATTTAGTTAATTCTGTGTCCGTTTCTCTCACACACTATGACAGACTTGAACAGTTGTACCATTCACTGGGGGAGATAGAGCAGTACATATGCATTAACATTCTTACCTCAAGAGGAGAATATAAGGGATGTTGTGGGAATAGGATGGACAGACATAGCCAGCCTGAGAAATGGTAACTATGTCTTGAATAGATTTTAGTTAGGGAAAAGTCAGCTGGCATTGGGTACATTCTAAGCTAAGTGAACATGAATAAGAACTCAGAGGCAGAGTAGGCAAATTTAGGGACTTTCAGTCCACTTAAAAGTATAGTGCACAAGTTAGGAGTACTAAGACACTAGGCTGGAAAGGTGAGCAGGGAATAGATCATGACAGGCCTCAAAATGTGGAGGAGTTTGTACTTTATCTTAAAGGCTCTAGAGAAAGCATGTAAAGCAGGGTATGGTATGTTTTCATTGGGCTTCAGTGTGGAGAATAAGCATGGATTGGGGACGGGGAGAGTTGGGGAGTTTCTGCAGTAATCCAGGTGAGAAATGATGGTGGTCTTAAGTATCACGATGGTAGGAATACATACAAGGGCACAGATATGAAATATTTTAATCATATAGACACCTGGAAACAAAGGTTACATAGGGTTAGAGTTAAAACATGTTTGGAGGGCTGTTGTGTGGAAAAGAAAGATGATTTATTCTGTTTATATACAGAGGGCATAGAAAGACTAATGGTAACAAGTCATTGGGAAACACATTTTATCTTCATTACAATGGAGTGGTCCAAAAATTGGAAGTCTAAGTTTACCATCCACCACTGAATGTATCTAGGCATTTTATTTTAATTCAGTATATATTTTTAAATGCTTTGTATATTCTACAGACTGGGTAACAATGTACAAAACACTGGAGATTGAGATCCTGGAGATAATTAACAGCTAATTAAATAATGAAATATATATCATTGATATAAACAGAGGACTATGGTAATTAATTCTGCCTAGGGTCAAAGGGAGTTATTAGTTGAGATTGTAGAAAGCAGCTGAGGAGTCATTTGGAAGGAAAATTTGTTTGGTATCTAGAGGACATCCATGTGGAGTTGTTCAGGGAACATTTGGAAATATGAATCTAGAGCTTAGAATATAGGGCTGGAAAATCTATTGGGGAATTTTCTTTGTTTATGTTTATTTATTTTTGAGAGTGAGAGAGAGAGAGAGCATGAGCAGGGGAGGGGCAGAGAGAGAGGGAGACACAGAATCCAAAGCAGTCTCCAGTCTCTGAGCCGTCAGCACAGAGCCCAACGTGGGGCTTAAACTCATGGACTGCAAGATCATGACCTGAGCTAGAGTCGGATGCTTAAATGACTGAGCCATTCAGGCACCCCTGGGGATTTTTCAATATAAGCAAGGATTATTAAAGCAAATGTCCATAGAAGATAGGCAGGTAATATAAATAAGTGAAGTAGGCAAGGTACAAGACACTAAGGAATAGTGGGGACTATGGAAAATTGGAAAGCAAATGACATTTTCCAGAAGGTACTGCTTAGCTTTAATAGATTGTTATCATGTTGGACTGTTAGCCCTGTTTCCAGAGCTCCATACTTTCTAAATGAAAATGAAAACTTTGACATTTATGTTAATGTTTCCCTTTTTCCCCGCATACAATATATCTTTGGTCTAACTATGATCCAAAGATTGTCAGATTGACTTTTATGTTGTAAGGTAATTATTGAAGCTTATACATATAAGTGAAATTTTCCTAAGTGAGTAGAACACTGGTCTGTGTTCTCAAGGAGGTAACCAAAGGTTGGTATACAACCTTTCTTTTTTCTGTATCTGAGGGAGGATTCATTCTGCCCATAATGGTGTCTGAGGAGATCATGCAGAATATTATCAAGAAAGGCACAGGAGACAGAGATAAAAACATGATGCTGACTTGGAGTCTAGTGAAGTTTGGTTGTTTACAAAGAGTAATCAAGTGCATAAAATATAACTATGGCTATGTTTTCAGACATTAGAACCCATTGCTTTCCTGTCATAGTGCTTGTGTTGTAACCAATGGGATTAAACCCCTATAAATGTGCCACTTCATATCCTAGCACCCAATATGATACTGAAAATAAAACGGTTTAAGAACCACTGTAAAGAACAAGGACCAAAGATGTGATCCTGAGTAATAACACAGGGATGAGTTGTATTTTTAGAATGAGCCAAGAGTAGTATCATCAAAAGCAAGAGGGAGAGAGCTTTAAGAAAAAAGATCAGTTTGAAATATTATGCAGATTAAAAATGGTGAAGCCATTGGACTTAAAATGTAGAGGTTTAATATGACCTTTGGGAGGGTAGTCTAAGGAGAAGAGCTGTCAGGATCCCAAGTTTCTGTGCCCTGGGCAGTGATCAGAGGTCAGTGGATGGAGTGATTGTTGGCCACTCTTTTGGCGAGTTGGATAGCAAAGAAAAGGAGGAAGGCAGTTATGTTCCAAGGATGAAGCAATGTTAAAGATTTTCCTTTTTTTATTTTTTAATGGAATAGAATGGACAATATATTGAGATGAGGAGACTGATAATTGATGATGCAAGGTATGGAATGAGGCATAAAATGGAGAGCTCAGAATGAGAACAATTGAGAATTTTCCTCCTTTCAGACAGGTAAAAATATGACTCTTTGGAGGTAGTAGAGAGGAAAATTGAGGGAACGTATGTCTGATGACTCCACATTTTCCTTGAAGTAGATGAAGGAAGAGGTTAGTAGAGAGATGTGGGGTGAAAAAAAAAACCTAGAAGCAAATTGGAACAGCCACTGTAAGGAATTTAACAGGCAAAAATAAAAGGATTGCTCAGGTTCAAAAACATTAAGTAGTAACGGTCATCACAGCTGTGAGCGTTTCTACAACAGTATTATGGAGCCCAGACACACGAAGGAAAGAAAAGAGTGTTTGGGTTGCTCCAGCATTAGAGAATGACCAGCCAGACTCAGCAAAAGGTCAAAAGGAAAAACACCTTAAGCACCAGAGAAGTGGGCAGGTGAATAAATGGGAAATGGAACTGAGGCTTGGGAGGGAAGTAAAAGGAATCAGGAGAGGACAGATTTGCTGAGAGAGAGAGAGAGAGAGAGAGAGAGAGAGAGAGAGAGAGACTCTCTGTGATAATTGTTTTTCTTGGATACCAGAATGACGGATTCTTGCCCTAGGTGGGACTTTGATCTGAGTGATTTCTGAGGTTCCTTGAAATTCCAAGATTTCTTTAATTCTAGACATGTAAAACCACAGCCAGTTCCTATGCTCCTGTCATACTTGTCATGCTTGAGATACACACACACACACACACACACACACACACACGCACGCACCAAGATGTCTCTCTCAGGACTGGCCTCAAGGAAAGCTATAAAGTAGGTGATATTTCTCGTTTGAACTTCTCTCCACCTGTTGTAGTATAATCTTCAATTTCTTCACCTTATCCCTAGTGCATCAAACCCATGAGGGCATTGCTTTGCATAAGAAAGCTGTCTTAAGGCCCTACTCAAATCAAAACCTCTAGGTAGATACTTGTTCTGCTTCCCTGTGGGTCTCTAAGTAAGATCTCTGGTTATTTGTTTCTCTTTTATGCTTTGTCTTTTTTTTTTTTTTTTTTAGATAGAATGTGTGAGCAGGGGAGGGGCAGAGGGAGAGGGAGAGAGAATCCCAAGCAGGCTCCATGCCTAGCATGAAATCACGAACCTGAGCTGAAATCAAGAGGCAGACTCTCGACTGACTGAGCCACCCAGGCACCCCTCTAGTTATTTGCTTTCATTTCATTGCAGCTACAAGGAGCTAGTCACCTTTTTGGTCTTTCTGATTCATGTCACAAGGTAGCTATCCTGTTGTTTCATTCTTACCAGTTCTTGTGACTTCTACTGGATAGGAGGTAATATAAGGCCGGAGGGGAGAGGTGGTGGCAGGAATCAAAAGAATGGAGAGTTAGCCTAGTGTTTTTGAGATAAACAGAGGGAAAGAATCAATGCCAGGTACTTTCTCATTCTGAGTCTCATCTCTTGAGTTGGACAGCACTTTTGTGAGCTTCCTAATTTCTTAAAAGTACCAGGAAACCTACTTTACTCGCCTCTGGCCTTGGCTTGCAAGTTTTGGGAAAAGCCGAGGTCAGGCAGGGGTTATTTCTTCAGTGAATCCGCAGATTGGACCCTGGGGACCAGCCACCTTGCTGTTGAGACAGCTAAATACACTAAGCAATGCATTTGAAATATGCTCCAGACTCTGTGGAACTGGGGGATTTGGATGCTTACCAGGGCATCCGTGCTTCTTGGTGTCCTTCTGAGGTACATCAAAGTCCCATACAAGTTCTCTTGGAGGAGAAAATCTTCAGTAGGTTCTCAAAAAGGAAAGCCAAGTAGCCTTCAACTGGAATTAAGAGGAGAGTTAACAGCAGGACTGTCTGTAGGAACTTTGATTTCATTGCATTTAAGTTTCCTTCTCTAATGGACAATTTTTACCTGAGCACTTTTTGAGGATAGGTATTGTGTGTGTGTGTGTGTGTGTGTGTGTGTGTGTGTGTGTTTATGTTGAGAGAGAGAGAGAATAAGTGGGGGAGGGGCAGAGAGAGGGAGACATAAGAGCCCACTGAGGGGCTTGAACTCACAAACTGTGAGATCATGACCTGAACTGAAGTTGGATGCTTAACTGACTGAGTCACCCAGGCACCCCAGGTACTGTGTTTTCTGCTGACATCTCCAGTTCAGTACAGTCCCTGTCCCATGGTACATGCTCATTGATTGTATGTGGAAATCAGCCACATGTCAGGATGCTAATTTTCTATTCCAGTGATTTGTGAATGGTAAAGTGGCTTCTCTGACTTTGCACAAAAGTTTAGGTTCTTCACAGAGTCAAGTACTAGAGAAATCTTGCCACCAAAAGAAGCCTAAGACATATGATAGAAAGAATTTGGTTTGGGGAATTTGAAAAGCCTATTCTTGAAATCTAGCTCAATATCATATTAATTTTATGAGGCTAAGTTGCTTACTTCTTTATACTTCAGGCTTCTGTAATAGGATTATGAAATCTGTCTCTTAGTTTTATAATAGAATGAAATTTCCTCCCCCCCCCATCACCCCTAATACCTTTCCCATATCTCTGTAATTGCTTTTTTTTAAGTTTGTTTATTTTTAAGAGAGAGAGAGAGACAGAGACTGAGAGGCAGAGGCAGAGAATCCAAAGCAGGCTCTTCACTGAAAGCAGAGAGCTCAATGAGGGACTTGAACTCACAGACCGTGAAATCATGACCTGAGTTGAAGTTAGATGCTTAACCTGCTGAGCCACCCAGGTTCCCCTAATTGTATTTTATTATAGCTAATGCAGTAACTTCTCAGTCAGAGTATGGGCAGAGGCCATAGCTGTCCCCTCTCAGTGGACCAGGGACAATTTTGTACTCCCTGTGCATCAATGATTACATGAGATGCTGTGTGAACTTACTTGGGTCTTGGGGGTTTGAATGTACCCATGTCTACTATAGGGTCATCTTCATGATAGAAAATAAAAACATCTACTCAGTGGCCTACATGTACAGCTGACTCTCTTTCAGAAACCAAAACATTAGGAATGGTCTGCAACCTGGAGGAGCTCTCTAATTTATTTATTTACTCATAAGAACTTATTAACCTCTTCCTATGTGCCACAGATTTGAGACACAGCTGTGTGTAAAGACAGATGCCATTTTTGTCCACAGAGACCATATATTTCAGAGGGACTGACACACACTAGTCAAACACTCTCACAAATGAAAGTACATTTACAACAGTGATGAGGGCCACAGAGTGGTTAAACTTGGTGCTACTAGATTGGATTGAGAAATTTGGTGGAATCAGGAAGGTCTGGAAGAGCTTGTCTGGGGAAGTTACGGTGAGCAGAGACCTGAAAGCTGCATGGGGTTAGATAGGAAAGAGCCTCAGTCACGTGGGGAGGATATGATGGGGGTACAGGGTGAATGAAGCCAGCGTGGCTGGAGCTCAGGTAGCCGGGCTCAAGGTGAGACTTGCAAAGTGGACCATGCTCAGGAGTTCGGTTTGATTTAAGCTGTGCTCTGATGGAAGCTTCTGAGGAATGATCTGGCACTGCAGACGCTGGCCCAGCCTGCTTTCTGGAGGACATCTGCCTGTGACGAGCGAGATCTGTGTCATCAAGAATCCCCCCTGTTTCTCTTTGCTAACCAAACTGGGTTATACATGAGTTGTTGGTGTCCTTGTCCCAACTCACCCTGTCACCTTCAGAGAAGCATGAGGAGAGCCCCTCCCCATGCCAGCCCTGTCCTCCTTGTCCAAGCAGCAGCACAGCATGCCTGGTGCCAGAGTGGGCAGAAAGAGTAATAGCTGTTGTTTCAGCTCATTCAGGCTAATCTGTCACACCTCACCCAGACACCCCAGCTCCACTCACTGAGCAGTCTCTGTCCTGAGGTTAGGCACACAAGTAAATAAATAAGTGGAGAGCTGTTTGGAAATCCTGTTTGTCACTGCTGAAGCATGCTCATTTATTTAGCAAAACGCCCATAATTTTTAAATTGCTTGATGCAGCCACTGGCTACTCGGTATCTTCAAGGGATCCTGTGGTCAGGAGCAGTGCTTCCCCATTACCAGGAGAAACAAGGCAGGCTTTTGATCGCTGGAATTAATTACATGGAAAGATTTTCATTGCTTGGAGCAGCAAGCAGCTGGTTCCTGCAGGGGCCAGGCTGAACTCTCCTGCCAATTCCTTTTCCATACTTGTTCCTCCCTCCACACCTACATCCTTTCTTTCTTTCATTATGCTCAGTGGGTTCAATTCAATGAGGGGAATTGTAATTAAAACATTTACAAAGTGCCAGTTTTCCCTGTGACTACCCTTAAGACTATGAACATTCACAATTCACTTTTTCCAAATACAGCACAATAGAGTTTCCAGGAATTTCTTCCTTACTGACTCAGCCCCCCCCCCACCCCACACACACACTGATTATTAGTACATTTGAAAACAAGTCCACAATGAATTAGAAGACCAGGGGCAAAAGAGAGGGGAGGAGGTTTGCTCTTCAGGAGTAGGGGAGAAATTGCAATAAGGAGTAACTTTTTTCAGGGCACAACACACTTCTCTGGTGGCCCTGCAGATCAGCTGACAATGGTTTATAGCTTTTCAGTCTTCCTTCCTTTCCTGTTAATTATTCATACCTCTGGTACGAAGAAAGGGGTCTTATTTTCCTTTTAGGTGTAATTAGAGTAATCAAAGGGTTTGTAATACTCTTGTGTTTTATTCCTCTGTCTCTATTCAAGATTTTTTCCTGTGCAAGAGAAAAATATAAAACACAAAACAAAAGCCCCGAGTCTCTGGGTTTTGTGAATTCTTGCAGGGAAAATTGGTTTTACCATAACAGCAATTGGCAGCAATAATTCTGAGGTGAACAACCTGAAATTACTCCCTTAAAGGCAAAAATTTGTAGGGTATGCATTTTGAGCAAAGGGAGAGGACTACGTATTAATTTAGGTAAATTTTAAGAGTTTATCTATGTTTTGTGATAAATGAGGAAGCACACTGCTGGTGTATTCAACTAAGGATGTGCATTTGCATTTGGTTTTGTTTCTTTTGAATAGATTCTGGTTTGAATGACAAATTAAACTCCCAGCTTCCAAACACTGAATTCTTTTGTTGAGAATTTACACATTTTAGAAAGGAAGGGTACCCAAATGCAGTTACCTTTTAAAGGTAAGAAGGTTAGGCAAACAATGAATTGACAATTATTCTACCTTTTATATTAACAAAACCTTCTATTTGCAGTTCAGAACCCATAGGTAATATTATTTGAATGATATTTTGCCACATCATTACAAGCATTTCCATGGTGACAGAGTGATGTGTCACAAACAAGATTGTCCCATCTTTGAATACAAGCTGATGGGATGTGGAAAAAATCAAGAACAAGATCCTGCTTTAGGTTTTCACAATCTGTTTGTGTTTGCTCAAGATGGAGGGATTCCTCAAATCTTACCATTAAAGAGAAAAATAAAGCCGTTTAACATCTTAGAATAGTAGGTCCTTTTTGTATATTGACATTAAACATGAGGGTATGGGTATAGGAATTATATATTTTTTTTTCACTTAATCCCACTTCTTAGAATGTATATGTTCTTATTATTTATCTTGGCCAATATGCAGGTTTCCTTGTTTTTGTGTATCCACACTGTCATAAAAACCTATGTGTGTGAAGAAATCTACATCATTCTATAAATATTCTTCTGCTCATTAGTGCAAAACTAAACAACAGGAGGATTCCTGATGAATAGAAGGCAAGTTACTTGTGTTTATATAAACTTACGAGACCTCCTAAGCTGCTTAGTTTCCCATGATCATTGGTGGCTTTCACCTGAGAGAGAATTACAGGGTTACCCATGGAGATGGTGGCACAGCCATGAGTGGAAGCCGGATCTCCTCTTTTCCAGTTGATGGCTTCCTCCATAGCAGGACCACAATGCTGGTACAAAGTAATAGTAAAGCCTTCAGAAAAGTCAGGGTTAAGAGGGCATGGAGTGTCTTTTGAATGTTGCTCACGAACTGTAAGAGGTACAGGAATTCAGGCAGTCTCTAGAGTCTTTCTAGGGATAAAATAGGTTCCATCGATCCTGCCAAGAGGAGTCTCAAGGGAATACTCAGAAAGGAGATCAGTGGGAGTACAGGGGAAAGGGAGTCTTCAGCTGATCAAATCCCTAAAGTTATTTGTTGGTCTCCAGCTGGCTTCTTAATGTGAAAAGATAAACTGAGGCATATTAAACATTTTAAGAGTTTATTTGAGCAAAAATCGATTTGAATCGGGCAGCATCCAATCTCAGAGATAGAAATAAGCTCAGAGGAGCTGTATGAAATGAAAGAGTCATAGCTAGGAGGGAGTGGGAACAAGGAAGTTATACTGGTCCAAAAAGCAGATTTGTTATTGCAAGGTTACTTCCCTTTAGGGAGTGGCAGGGGTCTATCAGGCAGATTACCTAAGTAGTGCTGATCAGGCGATTCCTGATTGAGTGATACAGGATTCCATTTCTAGGAGAAATGTAGCTATAATTAAGTCTCAGTTTGATGATGTGGGTTTAGCAGAAGTGACTTCATTTGGGTGCTGTTGTCTTGATTTTTTTTTTTTTTTAACGTTTATTTATTTTTGGGACAGAGAGAGAGCATGAATGGGGGAGGGGCAGAGAGAGAGGGAGACACAGAATCGGAAACAGGCTCCAGGCTCTGAGCCATCAGCCCAGAGCCTGACGCGGGGCTCGAACTCACGCACCTCGAGATCGTGACCTGGCTGAAGTCGGACGCTTAACCGACTGCGCCACCCAGGCGCCCCTTGATTTTTTTTTAACACGAAACATCTTTTTTTCCTTTTCTTCTGGCTTCAGGGACTGGACTTACTACTCTACCTATTTCTTTTTTTAAAAAATTAAACAGAAAATTCACAGAAGTTTGAAGAGGATAGTGGTTTTTATATATATTTCCATTGTGCAGTCAACCACTTTTAAGTTTGTCTTCTTTTCCTTTAGTATAAATTATAAAAGTACTGTACAAATATATCTTTCTTCTCTAAAAATATATGAAGGTTCCCTCATGTGTGTCCCCTTTAACCAGATCCCATCCTGCCAAACCCCCAAGGAAATCACTGTTTTGGGTTTGGGGTTCTCCAGAGAAACAGAACAGATAGGAGATACATCTTTATATCAATATATCTATCTCTGGGAATTTTAAGGGATTGCCTCACATGATTATGGAGGTTGAGACATCCCACAGTATGTAGTCTAAAGGCCTGAGAACCAGGAGAGACAATTGTGTAAATTCCCATCTGGGTCCAAAGTAGGAGTTGACTCAGCTCAAGACTATCAGGGTGAGGCAGCAAATTCCTTCTTCTTACACTTTTGTTCTATCCAGGTCCTCTCTCAGCTGATCAGATGAAGCCCTCAAGCCGAAGAGGGCATTCTGCTTTCCTGGGTCTACCACTTCAGGTGTTAATATGTGGAAACACCCCTACAGAGACACACCCAGAATCTGGGCACCCCTAGCCCAGTTAAGTTGACAGTGAAATTAGCTATCACAGTGTGGATACTTAATAATTAAAAAAAAAAATGCATCATATATATATACATATACATATGTATACATACGTATACATATGTATATGTATGTGTATATATATATATATTTAGAGAGAGAGTGGGTGCGAGAGTGCATGCACGTGTGCACGGGGCGGGGGAGATGGAGGGAGGGAAAGGGAGAGAAAACTCAGCATATACTATTTTATATAATTTTTTTAAACTTACCTACATAATACAATGCTGTGTTCATTGTTCCACATCTTCTTTCTTTCAGCATTGTGTTTTTGATGTCTAAGTTGCTGATAGACTGGATATTCCTCAGAGGAATGACATGTGATTTGAATCCTGAAAGATGGGTAAGACTGTGCCAGGTCAAAACAGGAAAGGGACAGGTAGAGCAATGACATATACAATGGCACTGAGTTTCATAAGGACATGGAATAAACTGGAAAGTCAAGGTTGCTAGGATTTATAGAGGTATTAATGAGAATTGTCTAATATAGGAAATTAAATAAATATAGATATGGAGACCATGTAATCTAGGCCAGAGAGTTGGAATTTTTACCAACAGTCAAGGGATGCTATCAGTGAAGGTGAAGTTTATTAGTTTGCCAGGGTTGCTGTGATTCAGTACCATGAACTGGGTGGCTTAGGCAACAGAAATTTATCGTTCTAGAGGCTGGAGGTCAGAGATCCAGGTATCAGCAGAGTTGTATCTTTCTGAGTGAGGACCCTTAAAAAGAATTTATTCCAGATGCTGTCCTCTTCTGATGGCTTGGTAATCCTTGGCATTCTTTGGTTTTTATACCCATCATCCTGACCTCTGCCTAAATATTCTTATAGTGTTCTCCCTGTGTGCATGCTATTTCCCAATTTCTCCTTGTTGTAAGGATACCAATCATACTGGATTAGGGCCCAGACTAATGATCTCATTTTAGCTTGAGTACCTCCATAAAGACTATAACTCCATACTATGTCACATTCTGAAATACTAGGGCTTAGAACTTCATAGGAATTTGGGGGGTGAGGCATGTATGCACAATTCAACCTGTAATATGGAGTGACAAAAATATTTCTTTTTTTAAAAAATTTTTTGGGGCGCCTGGGTGGCGCAGTCGGTTAAGCGTCCGACTTCAGCCAGGTCACGATCTCGCGGTCCGTGAGTTCGAGCCCCGCGTCAGGCTCTGGGCTGATGGCTCGGAGCCTGGAGCCTGGAGCCTGTTTCCGATTCTGTGTCTCTCTCTCTCTCTCTGCCCCTCCCCCGTTCATGCTCTGTCTCTCTCTGTCACAAAAATAAATAAAAAACGTTGAAAAAAAATTTAAAAAAAAAAAAATTTTTTTTATGTTTACTTATTTTTTACAGAGAGAGAGAGAGAGAGAGAGAGGGAGAGCATGAGTGGGGGAGGGGCAGAGAGAGGGAGACACAGAATCCAAAGCAGGCTCTAGGCTCTGAGCTGTCAGCACAGAGCCCAACGCAGGGCTTGAACTCTCAGACCATGAGATCATGACCTGAACCAAAGTCGGACCCTCAACCAACAGAGCCACCCAGGCGCCCCCAAAAATATTTCCTAGAGGTGATAATTCTCTTTCTTGTTCAGGGTAGGCTGAAATACAGAAAAATCATGACAGGGGAGCAGACATGAGGCTGTGAACATATTGAAGGATTAGAAGCCATTCAAATATGATCCACACCCTCTGGAAGTCCTAACCCTCTCTAGACATCTTATTTTTCCTTAAAGAACTCAAGAAGAACTGAGACTTGGAAAAATAATCCCTGGATTTCTGGCAGTAAAGTATAAGAGATTATTTCTTCTACATCCTTAGTTCTTTTTTTTTTGCTTCTAGAAACAGGTTCTTCACTTTATACCCATTTTTTAAATGTAAATTTCATTTAATCACATGGGAAATTATTTTATCATAAAATTAAATAGTTTAACTGTAAACCTGTGGGACAAAAAGGTTTATGGATATCCACTATTACTTAGGTAAATGTCTTCCTTGAAAAAAAATATGGGGGCACCTGGGTGGTTCATTCAGTTAAGCATCCTACTCCTGACTCTTGATTTTGGCTCAGATCATGGTCTCATGGTTCATGGGTTCAAGCCCTCCGTCGGGCTCTGTGCTCACAGCTTAGAGCCCAGAGCCTGCTTTGGATTCTGTGTCCCCTCTTTCTCTACCCCTCCCCCATTCATGCTTTCTCTCTCTCTCTCTCTCTCTCTCAAAAATGAATAAACATCAAAAAAAATTTTTTTTAAATGTGGAGGAGAGGGAAGGATTGAGACCCTCAGTGTTGATAACATTTGATTGTGGTTGCATGCTGAGTCAAAGACAGCACTGACTTCCAAGTTGCCTATTTAATTCTCTAGACTATGCCTGCTGCCTTATATTTATGTCTTAATAACATGTACATATGCAGCCTAGCTGTTATGAGGACAGTGGGAAGCATAAATTTGATTTTTCTCAACTTCTCCACGTTTAAAGTCCCCACTTGTTGGTTGAATTAACATAGTATTTTAACATTTAATTTCCTGGGGGTACCAGATGTTTTATTTTGTGTATTTGTTTTATTTGTGTTATTGTTGTTGGGCCATTTAAAATGAAACTCAGGCAAAAATGACACGACCCAATAAATATGTAGTTTAATAATGTTCAGTGAATATATGTGCGCAGTGAATGTAAGTCTAAATAAACACATGCCAGTGAAAAATTATTAGATGTTGCCTATTTTCATCTGGATTCTCAGTTATATTATTTGTGTTGGTGGGAGGTTTCAGGGAAAGGGCAGGGGGAGAAGACAGGAGGAACAGCCTGAGGCAGTATGGATTCTCAATATCTTTAAATTGATTGATTAACATGTTCCTACTAGCAGGAGAGTTACTGTGTTGTATTCTAGAGACTCTAAAATGGCATAATTTTATGTGATGCGGTTCCCACTGATAAGGGGAGGATGAATAGAAGCATACACTGAATTTCCCTCCAGGGTACAGGGCTCCTTTTGCTACGACTCTTGGCTAAAAATGAAAGTGTTAAGGTTGTGAGAAGAAAGGCATCAAGGAAACAGTAGAGGAAAATGTAGGACAAGCATTGGAAATCCATAAGCAGTTTGTATGCCTGGGCCATTCTTTTCTATCAGTGACTTACTTGCCTCTCCTTCCTCTCTCTCCACTCTCTCTCTGCCTTCTCGCTTTGTCCAAATGAATTTAACACTGTAACTTCAGTCCTAAACCCACCCTCGGTTGTGTGGGGAAGACAACCATTAATTAATTAATTAACCATCTGCTAAGCTGAACAAAACAGACAGAATTCCCTATCTTTGTGGAATTTTCTTTCTGGGGGCAGGTAGGGAATGGTTAACAAAATAAGTAAGTTAATTATATAATTTATTAGACAATGCTAAGTTCTACAAAGAGAACTAAGACAGGGAAAAGGGATAGGGATTTGGGAGGTTCAAATTTTATATAGGATGGTCAGAAAAAATGCTGCTTTTCTGATGAATTATAAAGTGGTGACCTTGTTACTTTTTAGATGTTTACTCCATGGCCATTAAAACATCTAGGAACTTTCCCTGAAAGTGACATTTGGGTACGAGTATCTGGGCCCTGGAAATTAAATTATGACACATTATGATCATTTAAAAATCTTTTATCATAGTGTGCAAATAGGAGGGCATTTTACTTCTAGCCTGGAGAATGTGATTTATAATAGTCTTATAATATCAGATGATGATCCCAGGGCGTGTATCCTCAGGATCTTTTCTAGACCTGTGTTTGAGATTGTCATAGATGAAAGCAATATGAAAGAGAATAGCAATATGATTTTTAAGAGAGCTGTTCATGACAAGCAGGATTATGACAGTTTCTTTCTTCTGTACGTTTCTTTCCATCTCTACCTCTTTTTCTTTGCTCTAGACTTAGTGTTTGGTATGTGCTGGATTTCATTCATTTGGCAAATCACTGTCACACCAAATTAGGGAGAATGTGATGAGCCTCTAATTGGCCATTGCATTGTACACACACCTCCTGTGTTTGTTCTGGGTAACATCAGGCGTCCCATAAATTGGTAATTTGACTGTCCGTTTCTATAATACCCTTGACAAGAAGGCGAACACAACTTTGTGTGATCCTATTCTGAAACACTGATCTTCAGATTGTATCTTAAAAGGATTCAGGGGTGGGGTTTCTCTTCACGCCTCAGAAAGGAAGGGGGAGCAAACAGGAAATGAACAATTTAGGAACATTCTCAACGATGTGTCCCTGAGTCACACTCTTCACTGCAGCCACCCCCTTCTTAGCTGTGTGTGTGTGAACTGAAACCAATCAGGCTCTGTGATGTTTGGTAGTTTTGCATAATGAAAGATCCTTTAATGCCTTTTGGGAAACTTTGGGCAATACTCCAGCCACAAGCACGGTTTCCTTTACCACCTGCATCTACATTTTTCTCCTCTTGTGTGTTTGTTTATTGTTTTCCCTTTGAGAGATAATTGTGGATAATTAAACTAGTTGAAATTTTAAATTTTGTTTTCCCTTGCTATTACTATTATTCCACATCTGAATACCCTTCCCCCTCTATTTTTTTCTTGCTGTTGTCTGACAGTGGAAATAAAGTAACTAAACCTTGAAGGAGGAGAAAAAAAGAAAACAACAACAAAACAAAACCAGTTTTAAATAAATCTTCCTAATAAAAGAAATCATTGTGGCTATTCCCACAAATACGTTTATTGTGGAAGAATTTAGGACCTGTCCTGAAAAAATGAATCATGGTTATTTAAAAAGGTTTATTTTCAGTATCCTTCCTGAAGGTGTGGACATACATACTGGGGAGGCAGGAGGCTCTGGGACAGAGCAAAAACATAGGATGGACTCAGTTTAATGATATAACAATAGTGTATTAGGGCTGTGTGTAGGCAGTTGTCTTGCCCTAGAACAATTGGTGTCAAATTCTTCCTACCCATTAACATGTGAAGCTGATTTATTAGCTCTTTGGCTTCTTTGAAAGGACTTGAGACTCTTTGGAAAGTGGACTTCTGAAAAATCCAATCAAATATCTCTGTGTTTCTAGTGGCTTCTCGGTTATGTTATTCAATACTGAAGTTCAACACTGTTCCTTTTCAGTGGAGAAAAGCATTTGAAAAATCAGAAAGAGAAAAAGAAGAAAATCAGAAGGAAGTCTTTTTTTTCCTTTTTTTTTTCTTAACCTCACGTATATCTTCCTTAGCAGTTGGCTCAATTGTTGAATTAGCAGGGGAAGCAACTCTGGATAGATGGGTGAAGGGATGGATAGATAGATGGATAAGTGTATTAATGAATAGATATATAGTAGATATATAATAGATTTCATTTATAGTTTCAGAAGATCTTGACAGGGCCCTTGATTATCATTCATTCAAGATGTACTGTAATAAAATGTTTGGGAAGTGAGTTGGTCCCATTCTTGAGTGACTGGTGGTTTCTGATTTTTTTTTTTTTAATAACTACTTAGGCCCAATACAGGATAGTAGGGGGCAAATATTTCTCCTATTATATTTTATGAATGTCTGTAAAGGTTGGAAACATCTATTAACATAGCTACCAATATATACTCTACAGCCAGTCTGGAGAGATTGCCAGTCCTGAAGATTGTATTGAGCAATAACTTAGCTTGCATTTACATTCTTGTTAACATAGTTATCAGTGGTGTACTGATCTTCTCCAAGTCTTTCCAGATTTTGACTGCTGAATAGATAGCATTGACTATAGATACAGGTCTCCCTCCCTCCCTCCCTTCCTTCCTTTCTTCCTTCCTTCCTTCCTTGAACAGATCTCAAATCTCTGACTTGACTAAAAACTGAGTGGTTTGTGCTATAATAAAAAAATAATAATAATACTATAGTGTCGTATAATGGAAAGAATGCAAATGATATTATTTGAAAATATAGAAATAAATCCCTTTTTAGCACAAAATCACTTATAATTTTAAATATGTCAATCAGTCTGACCTAGTTGATTATTAGACTTTTTTCACAGGGCAGTTGTGAGAGAACCAAGTGAGGTAATGTATGTGTAAATACTTAGTCTAAAGTACTGTAAAATACTCATGCTGTTGTTGCTGGATTGAAGAATCCTTTCTGGTGATATTAGATCACGGTATGGCATGATGACCATCACTTGCACTCAGCTTCCCCTTCTCTTCTCTCCCTCGTTTTTCCAGTGCGGTCAATGTGTATTGACATCCCATTATGAGTCTGTGTGCTGTTTTCTAAGTTGGAAGTCATCTATGATCAAAAGATTCTGACTCTTCTTCTGGAGATAGTATGGACAGCAGAAACAGTTTCAGGGATCTCAAATATTTATTCTGCAGATAGATTTTAGAATGCAAAGAGAATATTGACCTGCCTTTAAGTATATCCCATAGGAACCTGCTCCAGATGTATATCTTGGAGACAAATTAGAATCTATTCTTACAGACAGTGCATTGGACACTGTAAGAAAATTACAGATTAAATCAGTGTTTTCCTGATGCTGGGTGTGAATTAAATCTGTGCTGAAATGGAGATCCTACTTCATCTGTGTGATAGAGGTTACCAGAACCAATGTGTGGTGGCTCAGGTCCTTAAACAAACTGGAAAATGCTTTGCAATACAAAGAGTGTTAACTGAAGCCTTTTCTTCTTAGTCCTACTACCAACCTGTCTTTAAAAGCTAAGCCAAGGATGTATTGAAGGATTCTATCTCCATCTCACTCCTTCCTTTCTGTACAATTGCTATTGATACTCATTCAGTCTCTTGGTTCCATCAAATACCACTCTTCTTAGGATCGCACACTTAAATGTTAAAAGAACATTCCATCTCTGCCACTTACTTGCTGTGTGACTTTGAGCAAGTTATTTAACCTCTCTGTGCCTTAGTATCCACTTCATGCGAGGGTTATTATAAGAATTAAATGAGTTAATTTCTGTAAAGTGCTTAGTAAAGTACCTGGCACGAAGTGAACACTGTATGAGTTTTTGTTATAGAAAATAAAGCTTAGTGGATTATCTGTATTACCTTTATATTGCCTTTCATACATTAGGTATGCAATAAATACTTTATTAGCAAGTTGGAGTAGGACAGAGGACACATGGGTTCGTTTTTTTACTTGTATTTTATTTTATTTTATTTTATTTTATTTTATTTTATTTTACTAAATATGCAATCTTATACCCCCAATTTAAACTTTTTTGGAGCTGTCTTATTATCTATAAAATAGAAATAATAATATTTACCTAACATATTTCAAAGGGTAATTATAATTATCCAAGTGATAATGTACTTTCAATGAGTTCAATATATACATGTGAGGTGTTATAACATTTATATTAATCAAATTACTAAATGGATTTTGGTGGGAAATATGTGGAGTTATATAATTAAGACTTGATAGATATACCTTGTCTAGAGGTTGGCAGTCATCCTTTGTGCCAAGAACTAGAAACTGATGGCTTGTATCAATTCTTGCCAATACAAAAAAGTGTTTCAAGGTCCCCCAGTTCAGTCATGAAGGATACTTCTTATTTGCTTACCATGCCTGCTCGGCTATATTTGGCTACTTCTTGTTATGAAAGAGAATCTGAGCAAACTTGGGGAATTTTAATCTTCCTTTGTCACAGCCCTGCAGAGCATTAGGCCAGGTTCCAAGGACAGTGGTTTGGAGCTGTTTGTTTTTATGCTGATGGATGTTGCAGTCTGTAATCCATGAACCAAAGCAGCTCCTCTCCCATTGCTGCTGGCATATCTTGTTGTGTTTATGAGTCTGACAGGCAAACATATCTGAAGCATATCTCATATGCTGATCTGTGAAGGAGATAAGCCCCTTGTTTTACTCAATTGGAAACAAAATGAGCAGGTGGCAGAAAACCCTGCATTGATTTCTACTTGGGCTGACACAGCCAGGATGAGATCGGGTCCTCCTTGGGCACACTCCAGCATCTGTCATTTGATAATTTGACTCAAGTTTACAGAACCATTGAAAGGATGGCAAGTGTCTTCCTGCCTCAATAAACCTACTTTTATTATTATTTTTTGTTGCATAAGCTACTGCAAATATATTGTGATGAATTTTGTGATAAAGGAAATTGAAAGTCCAATAGTGTCACAGCTTCAAATCTCTTAACTTGCCGTGTGATCTTTATGCATTTGATTTTTTTACCCTTTGATTTAGGTTCCCCACCTATAAAGGGTATGCATTTCAGCTGACCACCAGATTTTTACAGAATGAAATTATTTACTTGTTGAAGAGAGACTATGGAAAGTACATGTGAGCTGGTAATAGGGCGTTGAGGAACTCCAGAGCAGTCAAACCATGGATAGAATTTTTCCTTCTTCTCTGTATTAGAAAAGGCTGTCATGTTTAGAGCTTGCATTTTGATGCACACATTATTGTTGCATTTTGTGTGTGTGTGTATATCTATGGTTTGCATGTCATGATTTCCCAGTGAGACCATGAACTTCTTCATGGCAGTAAGCCTCTGATAATGAGTAAGTATTAGTTGGAAAGATATACAGTAAGTGCTTTTTACTAATTTACTGGTTCAAAAGAATGTGGATGGGATTCCTTCTCCATTACCTAAAATTGTGACTTTGCACGCTATTTTTAGTACTGTCCTCCCTGTTTTGATTCCTTGATGATTATTAATTTGTTCCAATGGTGTATGTTTCAGATCTTTAATTAAGTCCTCCTTTCTGTCTAACTCTCTGCCAAAACATACTTTTCATTTTTCTTCCTGCAATGCTCAAACAGAAGTTGATGCCAAATGCATGCTGTTTGATTACATTCCATCCAGATTTGCTTGCAAAGAGAACTGGAGCAGTAGCGTTTATTTCAAGTAGTTTTTTTTAACAGTCTCTTCTCAGCTTTTTGGCTAAGATCTAGTATGCTTCAGGTAGTTTTACAAAGAGCCCTTCTTGGGCCTCAATGTGTATGGTAGAGGGGGAGACAGGAGAGGGAAATGAAGTAGACATCCTTCCCTGGCAGTAACTGATTTATGATAGAAATGGAAAGGGGCAGATCAGATGCCTCTGGCCCCTTGCCAAACTGAGCTGATACATGATCCATATGTCAGACTTGGTCTGCTGGGCCCAGCTACTTATGCTTCTGTACCCCCTGTAGCTTTTTGGTGAGAATCACCCTCATGGGTTAGAGTCTTATTTTATGGGAAGGGCAGCTTCTGGAGGAGCGAACTGCTGGTGGGTGAGCACTTGCCTAATCCATCACTAAGCTCTCCATTTCTCTTGGTTCCTCCTCCTCCATGGGATTGCTTCTTAGATCTGGTGACTGCAGAGGAAGAAGTGGTGTTGTATTATCGATTGCTGCAAAACCATTTACTCTAAAAAATAGTAGCTTCCAACAATAAGAATGCATTTGCACAGTTTCTGTGGATCGGGAATAGGTCTGGCATAGACGGGTACCTCTGGCTTAGGGTCCCTCCTAGGGCTACCGTCAAGGTGATGACCAGGGCTTTCAATCTTCTCAAGGCTCAACTTGGGAGGGATCTGCTTCCATGTTCATTCTTGTGATTATTGGTAGGCTTTAGGTCCTTGAAGAGTGTTGGCCAGAGACATCAGCTCCTTGACTCATGGACCTCTCTATAGGGCAGCTTACAACATGGTAACTATCTTCTCTTAACAATAAATGAGAGGAGCTGGGGAGGATGGAAAGATTGGGTAAACAAGATAGAAGCCACTATCATTTTCAGTTGGATCTTCAAAGTGGCATTCTGTCACTCGTGCTATATTCTATTCATCCCTTAGAAGTGAGTCAGTGAGTCCAGTGCACATTGAAGGGGAAGAATGACAGAAGGGCATGGATGACAGGGGGTGAGGGTAATTGGGAACCATCCTGCAGACTGCCTTCTACAAGTGTAGATGGCAGGAAATGGACATTAGAATGCCTACATGCAAGTTTTCTGAGGTTGCATATATGAACTACTATCATGGTGCCTGCCACAGAGTAGAGAGGCATTCCATGCTATTTCCCATCATCCCTAACACATTGTCTGGTGCATAGTGGGCACTGAAGTATCTACATGCTTATGAAATTCTATTTTATTAAAAAGATGAGTGTCTCCCTACTACAAAGAGATTAATGTTTGATGTTATCCTTTCTGGAAAATTTCCTTTCCATGTTGCATTTTTCCAGCTACCATCAAGGGAATGAATTTAAATCTGAAATTAATCATTCAAAAATAAGGAATAAATGAAGCCAGTGTAGAGTGACCTTGCTTGAATTAACTTTTCAACCATAATTAAGAGTTTCTTCTTTAGGTCAGGATGCTGTTGTCAATCTTCCACAGCAGATGATAAGAATTAAGTTCCCTCATGACCTAGAAAACATTCTCTCTGCTAATCTGGTCTCACTTGGAAATTCAATAAATAGAAGACAAAGCACACAGTGTGTGTAATCTTAACCACCTACCCTGAGGCACTGGGTAGATGACTACGCTGTGTCCTTTGTGAACCTGGAAATGATGTCTTTTTAGCTATTTCTTCTGAATTCTTCTGTACTTAAACCCTTGATATCCCTTGTGGCAGATGGTGAATTATCCTTGTTAATCCCATCATCAAAGATATTTATTAAGTTTCTACTTCCACACGGATAAATACAAAAAGCACCTGCTTTTGGTCCTCGGAAATTTGGGTGATAATAAGGAGAGATAACAATGACCCAGGTGTAAACTGGAAATGGGATTTCCTGCAGAATTAGACCTACCAGTTGTAACACAGATCAGCCTTTAAAACTGGTGATAAGTTGTGAGACAAATTGCATACAATTACTACTAATAGGGCACCATATAAGATATGACAGTTATATGGTCCTTTCTGTGCTATAGTGCCATATTATATGGTCAGGTTTTGTTTCATTTACATTTTATTCAGGAGATTGAAAATATCTGTCAGGGAGCTTTGTAGCCTATTGGTTAGGGGTAGCTAGGTATTTGAGTTGTTTTAAAGACAAGAATGCTAACTTGAGGGAGATATTTACAAATCTAATAAAGCTTTTAGATAATGAAGCTGGATTTTATATTGGTTTAAATGACAAGATAATGAGTCTAAATTTTTCTCTTTTAATATGCTTTGTTCAGAATGACAATCAAAGATGCTGTCTATTGCTGCCAATAGAATCAGAGGATCTCAGGGTTGAATTAAACTATAGAGGTCACTGAGATCAATCAGCCATAAAGGTCTTTTTGTTAAACTTATGAACACTTAATCTACTGTAGTGTTGAAAGTAGCTTCCAAGGGAGAAGACAAGTGTGCTAACCAATGGGAAGTTAGACTTTTAGCAGCCGATCCATGGTGGGTAGATACCATGTTTTTCACTGCTCCATTGGAAATGAATGCCAGAGGTCCATTTCCACTATAAATAATGCCTGGTGACATTATATTATAAAAACCTACCCAAGTTCACTCTGCATATCTTCCAGAACCTGAATGCAAAATGATGCCTAAACCATTTCTTTTTTTTTTTATTTTTTTTTTAATATTTATTTATTTTTGAGACAGAGAGAGACAGAGCATGAACGGGGGAGGGTCAGAGAGAGGGAGATACAGAATCTGAAACAGGCTCCAGGCTCTGAGCTGTCAGCACAGAGCCCGACGCGGGGCTTGAACTCACGGACCGCGAGATCATGACCTGAGCCAAAATCGGCTGCTCAACCGACTGAGCCACCCAGGCGCCCCTAAACCATTTTCTTTTAACGTTTGGCACATACATGAGGAGACTAAATAAGATGACACTTGTTTCAACATACACTTTATCTAAGCAAGTAGGAGAGCAAGAAGTGGTAAAACAAGGTATTATTCAATTCACTGCATGTATTAACAACTTGGCTGTGTTGATGTTTGTTCCTGCTATATAATGTGTAGTTTTTTTCAGATTAAAAAAAACCTTGGATGTAATTTTATTTATACCTACACGTACATTTCTAAGGGATGAATGACCATTTGTGGGACTACTTACAAGTAAAGAATCTGAGTTGTTTCTGTGGCATTACTACAAGAAAATGACTTATTTTCTTTGCTCCTCATTTCCCGTACCTATAAAGGCGGGAGGTTTCATTGAATGATCTGTAAGGCCCCTTCCAGCTCTAATGTCCTATTAATCCATGATTCTTGTGTAGGGATACTGAGAGATGATGACTTCTTTTCTGTCACTGGTCTTTATGATTCATGGCAGTAGGTATTTTCCTTGAGTCAACACTGCCTTTTTTAATGACAAAAGCAATCCTGTATTCCTCTACTTCTTATGAAGGTAACTGCACACAGATCAGTTCTCTTCCTTACACTCTGACTCCTGGTAGCTGTACTCAGTTCCATGACCCCTTTCTTGTGGAGGACATCTTCAGCTATAGAAGGACCCTTTGGAGATGGGGATTAAAGAGGACACTTGTTGTGATGAGCGTTGGGTATTGTATGGAAGTGTAAATCACTAAATTCTACACTTGAAACTACCAAGAAAGGAAGGAAGGAAGGAAGGAAGGAAGGAAGGAAGGAAGGAAGGAAGGAAGGAAGGAAGGAAAAAAGAAAAGAAAAGAAAAGAAAAGAAAAAGAAGAAAGATAAAAAAAGAAGGACACTTTGGTTGAATTATCAGGCAAATGTTACTATGACAAAACTAACCAATAAAGAGATATAACTGATTTGTGGGATTTGAGGAACAAATCAATTTGTTTATGAAACTGCAAACTGATTAGTAACCCATTCATAGTAAAATATCTACTTTTAAAACATATCCTTTCTCCATTGTGAAGTAACAACTGGAAAGGGAATATAAATATGCTACTGAAATAACGTTTCCTTCATGAAGAAAAGGATGTTTAGAGAAACCAAAAGAATATATTCTTTGACACCATAAGTCATTAAAGTTAAAACTTGAATTAGTCTCATAATGTGGATAATTTAAGTTTCAAATATTTATGTTTTTTAATAGCTCTTTAATACCCTCTAGCCTAAAGTTTTGCTCAAAGATTTTCTAAAAACAATAATAGATGGATATAAATGTTTTTGCCTCTTACTCTTTGGAAGAAGTCCAATAGACAGTCAAAGAGATCAAAAGGCATGTATAAGAGAGAAGGTCAAACTGGATCATCATTCATTACCTGCGTTGTTCGCATGTTAGGGTCACTATGCCATTCAATCTGATAAATCTACCTGAAGGAAAAGTAAAAACTCTTCTAATTAGATGAGATTTCCCAAGAATGACAGCCTGGGGAATCCAGAAGTAGTGGGGGCTTGTGTTTTAGTTTGTAAGGAAATCTGATACTGGTCATGGTGAAATATCTGGGTTCTACTGAGGTTTAATGAAGTCTCTAAATGTCCTGGACTCACTCACATTAAAAGCCAAGTCAGTTATGCCCTCTTGCCTTAGGATAAACGAGAGGAAGAAACAGATACATAATGGATTTGAAAGGTGGTTTTAAGAAATACAAGAGATGCAGATAATCTATTTTGTTTGAATTACAGTTAGCAAGTGGAATAAATGATTTTAAGATAGATGGTTTCATAGGTGTATCCTTATCGTCAAACTCATCAAGTTGTATACATTAATTATATGTAGCTTTTTGTATGTCAAAAAAAAAAAAAGATAGATGGAAGCTCTCTGAGGAATTTTAATTTGGGAGAAAACCCTCAAATAATACCAGTTTGTTCCCACACAACAGCTTTTCCCCAGGGCATATACAGGGGGAGGGAGTATATGCCCCTTTTTTGTCCCTTTTTCCAGCTCCCATTCTTTGGGCCCTTAGTTACTTCATGTGGATACTTTCTTGTCTTGTTGACTTTCAGATACATTGCCAGCTTTCTCTGTTCTCTTTCATCATATGGTGGTGATTTTCTCAAGTCCCACATCCAACAAGAGCTTTAAGAATGAAAAAAAAAAAAGAAAGCCTATGGCAGTCTTTGCATTTCAGACTCCCCATAACAGAGCCTTGCCAAACACTTTTCCTGCTCACACTCTAGGTGCTTGTCATGGTCTTTGTCTTACCTCTCCTCCAGTATTCCCCCCCCCCAGCTATAGCTGGGACTTCCCATTAGTTCAGATTTAGTGACCCAAACACTATTTCCTTTTAGCCAAAAGGAAATACTTATCCTACAATACCCTGGTTTATCTTCTACCCGCCGCCCCCCCCCCCCGCCACCACCAGCAGTTTTCTGTTTTATTTTTGTCTGTTTTTTCACTTATTTTTAGAAATTTTTTTAATGTTTATTTGTTTTTAAGAGAGAATATAAGCGGGGGAGGGAGAGAGAGAGACAGACAGACACACACACACACACACACACACACACACACAAAGCACGAGCAGGGGAGGGGCAGAGAGAGAGGAAGACACAGAATCCTAAGCAGGTTCCAGGCTCTGAGCTGTCAGCACAGAGCCAGATATGGGGCTCGAACTCACCAACCATGAGATCATAACCTGAACTGAAGTTGGAGGCTTAACCGCCTGAGCCACCCAGGTGTCCCAAGGCTGTGTTTTGTTTTTTGTTTTTTTTTTTTTAAATCTCTAGTTCCTTTCTCCATCTCCTAGAGATGAGTCAACCATTCTTTCAGCATTTCATGGGTACAAGCCTAGTGCTATGCTAAGAACCTTATATTTATTATCGTATTAGCTCTTCAGAACAATCAGTGAAGTCAGTTCCATCTTAACTCCCATTTAGTAGATGGTAAAACTGAGGCTCAGAAGTCCTACAGTTAGCATAAGTATGTATATTAAGACCAAATCTGTTGACTTGTGATCCTCAATAGGTTAACGTTTAAAATACTTCCCTGTTCTATGCTAGGCCCTTGGGTAGTTAATGGAAACTGAGAAATAGGAGATATGATCTTTCCGAGCTCTCCACCTAATGGAAAAGACAGATGTGCAAAACACCAATTACTGCATGGTATAAAAGTATTTTTACAGAAGTAAGGTAGCATTCTATGGCAGACTTCTCAATTCTAAATTCAATGGCAGAAAAAATAAGAAGATATGCATTTTCCTCATTGCAAACTGAGGGTGTCCTAAAATAGTCCTAGTTGTCATAAAAGCTGGCTTTTCATGGTTTCTGTCAGGCACCATAGTTTGTCTCCATGGGTCGTTGATATGAATGCTATACAGAGAGGAACAACAGTTTGAAAAGACATGAGGGCAAACCAGTCTTCCACCTCTGCTGATGGATTATAAAAAAGATCCCCGGATTTGGATTTAATGCTCAAGAAGAAAAATATAAATAATTTAATACATATAAATTCACAGATATTTATACACACACATATACATAAATATACGTGAACATATACATATATACATAAACATATTCACATATGCACATAAAAATATCTATACATACATGTATGTGTAAACACGTATATACACAAAAGTGTGAGCATGTGTGTGTGTGTGTGTGTTTATACACACATATAGTATACACACATACATCATACATTTCAAGAATTTGTTTTCTGCTAGCTTCTTAAGGTCCATTACTATTTAGAGGTTCAATAAAATGGACTTGACAGGGCATTTCAGATTCTTTGTATATATACCTCATCACATAAAACTAATATATTGTGTGGCATCTTCATTCTTCTAGCCTAGAAGAACACTTAAGATGGTTTCAGTGATCAGAGTCATGGTGAAGTCATCATCCAAATTAGAACTAGATGTGCTTGGCAGATTTCCTCTGGTAGGAGACTCTGCTTCTACACATAGGAAACTGAGGCCAAGAGAAATTAAATGGCTTGACAGAAGAACAGTAGGTAGAACTGTACTTCGAATTCAGAGCTTCTGTCTTCCAAGTGACTTCTCTTTCTACCTCATCATACCTTTTCTTTATCAGGGATAAATACTGGCTATTTGTCTAATGTATACTAATTGGAGAGGGGTCTAAGCTGAACAAGTAGAATATGTAGGCCATTCAAAACTTAAACAAAATTCATATGTGCTTCTTGCAGACCCATTTAGGAATTCAAATTCAGCTAAATAAAATAATTTCCTAATTTTATGGAAGGGCCAAATAAAAGCCAGATACATTTTAGCATGGATTCTGTTGCATATTTGCACTTTCATATAAATAAGATTTTCCGTTGCCTGGTGGGGTGGGGTGGGGGGGGAACGGTGGGGGGGGGGAGAGTGGGGTGGGACCAAAAATTCTTCTACTACTCGGTTACCATTTGCATTCATAACATGGGAGGACAGGAAGACATTGATGGAAAATTTTTTCTGCCTTCTTCATTTTTAAAATGGACAGTGACATGCTTCACAGCAGCATCTGCAAACAAAAGATGACAAATTCCCATTTATTTTCTATCAATGGCACTGTGCGAGATGTTGTACTAAGTCTAAGCTTGGTGCTCCTCAGGCACAGAAGTTTTATTCCTACAGCAACGTGGAAGTCCCATAAGAATAACTATTCCATTGCCAGTCACTGTGTCAGGAGTATCGGCAGGTTGAAGAAGACTTACTTCTTCACTAAAGCTATTAGTCTGAAACTCTGATCTGGAAATCTGGATGGGAACCACACGAGGGGAAGGAAAGTCTACCAGAAACGATGATTTTTATACATTCTCAAAAAAAAGTCCTATAACAACACTAGATTGAAAACAGAGCCTATATATAAAGCAAAGGATGAAGGGAACTTTTATTGAGCTCTTGCAATGTTTCAGGCATCATTCTGCCAGGCCGTTTACATCATATACTTGAAACAGTGAACTGCCCCCCCCCCATTTTTTTTCCTTTTTCCATCAATGTGTGTGTATATGTCTACAACATAAAAAATTGTTTTGTTGGTACTGTTGTTGTTTTTCCCCATATATAAAATAGGATAATATGCTGTATGGTAAGGATGTCTCTTCTAGATCCCAGTAGAATATCTTGTGACTGGAATATTTCTAGAATCTTGAAGGCAAAAATAAATAAAAGGATAGGAAAGTATAGGAAAAGTCATTAAGGGTTTTATATAAAACAGTTTTAAAAATTTTCCTTAGAATGGGGAATTGTAACTATCACAGTTAAGTATAGTCACTCTCAAAGGATAGCATAGGGGAGTTTGGAAGCATGATGGAAATATTCCATATCCTGATTGTGGTGGTGGTTTACATGAACCAATACGTGTTTTAAAATTTGTAGGAAAAGCCCTCAATTTTAATATATGATGATTTTAAAAATAAAATTTAAAACATTCCAATAAAAGTTATAACTCTAAGTCAATGATACGTTAAAGGATATCTAACAAAAATGATATCATTTGACAATATTGTCAGCTGACTATTAAAGCCTAGTCAGTAACAAAAAAGAAGTATCATTATTCCTTACAGAAGATAGAGTCTTTACATCCATTTCCTAAAATGTTTTCTTCTGACATCTATAATAACCCATGGGTCTTTCACTGCCTATGCCTCCATGCTGGTTTGGAAAATTGGAAAACAAAAGCCTTTAAGGATTCAGGCTGATGGGTAAATGTCCCTGTTGCACCTTCCAATGGGCCAAATGTGGTGACTTTACTTGGTTCTTATCCTTGTCTTTCTTCATTCATCAGTCATCAATTCTCTTATTGATTTTTTTTTTTTTTTACGAAGGTCAAGAATATGTTTGTAGGTGACACCAATTGCTTCACAGAATTTGTCCCATCTCTTTACTGTTCTGATTTAAACCCCTTGTGGCATTTTCTGCTGCATGGATAGTGATAAATGGGGTTGAGAGTGACACAGAAATGAACTCAGAAGTAAGTTTATAGTACTGCTGGGGATCATCTGTTAATGTAAATGTTTAAGGTAAAATGCATTAATGCTTAAGAGCTGACGAGGCATTTTATTTGCATCCTGCCTTTGGGATTATGCTTGGGTTCCTGCCCATTTTTACCCTTTTACTTGCTGCTGTTCATTTGTTGGAATGCAATCCTGAAAACATTTTAATTGAATTTGTTGAAATAAATTGATTAAACAATAAAAATTAGGAGTATGTTGGTTTTTGTTGGGAGTCTCAGTGTTTAAATTGAAGACATTTGTGGGATGCCTGTGTGGCTCAGTCAGTAGAGTATGTGCCTCTGGATCTCAGGGTTGTGAATTCAAGCCCCATACTGGGTGTAGAGATTATTTAAAAATAAAATCTTTTAAAAAATAAAAAAAAATAAAGACATTTGCATGGCTACTTATTATGTATGATTACCTACTATTAAGTAGTTTGATGAAATTTGTTGTCTTCAGTAATGGACTATTAAGTGCTACATTTTAGGGCTATCAATATCAATCAAGATAAAAATAATTTATGAAATGAACGAGTTGGTGTTAAAATCACCATTAAAGCTCTTTGAAGTACACTGTAGTTTTCTGGTGATCTCATAATAAAATCAGAGAAGTTTGAAATTTATCCATTTTAGTTTAACCCCTTAAAGTATATTGTTGGAGAAGAAATTCCAGTAACATATCTTTACTGTTCATAGGAACATAGTCTTCTTTGAAAGGGAAAATGAAACTCAGTTACTAGATGTAAACAACAACAACAACTAAAATATTCAGCTTCTACCTAGTAATGCAATGGCTCGGGTTTATAGAATAAGTTTTACTTACCTTAGCAGTTCTACCCAGGGCAAGAAAGAATCGGAAAAGAGGGAACAGTGATAATCAGAGGGAGGGAAGTAGTGAGAGAGAGGAAGAAAAATAATCTGAATACAAGATTATTTAAGTAAATGAGTAAGACAACTTTCTGGATGGAAATCATTTTGGAGTTTTTTTTATTGTAGAAACTTCTGCATATGATGTGTAAAAATGATTAGAAACTTTGAATGGTTTCGCTCTAGGTGGATAGAACTACCTGTTCAACTGTAATGATTCTGATGATCTTTCCTCTTAAGCTTGTCCTTTGAGATCAGCAAAAAAGTCCCATTTTCTCATCTCCCATTTGAGCTGGGGTTGATTGATGTGTAATTAAGATCACTAAGGAGTGATGATAAGAGCTGCAGAGTCTCTAAATTTTTCTATGATGATTTTTTCTCTCTTTTTTCTTTAAAGACCTTTCTTGTGGTACTTACACTGGCAGCTTGGTATTGGGGGAAGGGAGTTTGTGTTAGGGTGACAGAAGATAGAATATGGGGTGTGCACAATTTTGAGCTGCAAGGAAAAGATCCAACGAAAATCCAACTGAAGTTATAACCTTTTAGACTGGATGAAACCCTACAGGTCGCTTAATCATCTCCTTTATTACCACAAGATAGGAAACAGTGTTCCGAGGCAAAGTTATTTTCTCCAGTTTCCACATCTGGTCAGGAGTAGAGACAGGAAAGAAACCGAAACTTTCCCATTCCAGGTCCTTTGTCCTCTCTACTAGGAAACATTCCGTTCTGCAACTTGGTATCTTATACTCTTCTTTGTCAGTACTAAGGAAGTGGATTTTAACCTTTCCCTCATCCATGCTTGGAACTATATGTCTGGCAAAGTTAAAAGAGTAACACAGAGTAACAGCTGCCCTTGAATTAGTTATCTTATTTTAAATTGAGGTTACATGCTGCCGAGATGCAAGTTTGCATAGGAAACATGGATGTTCTGTTACCCAGTGGACTGATTTGCATCCCATCTAATGGACATTGCAGACTCATTACATGTTCTCGGGTTATGAACGCTTTTAGTGAAAAGTGCTTAAGATGAAGGCTTTTCCTCAACTTTCAAGGATTGTGGAGGTCATTTATATTCATTACTTCCTTTTATTTCCTTCCTGATAAAATTAGTTAAATTTTAACTGTAAAATGAAAAAAAAAATACTGAAACAAGTTTGGATTTCAGTGTGAAAAGTCTAATACTGTATCTGTAAGTCTATAAAATATTAGGTGTTCTCCATAGAGATGAACAGTTATTGAATGAGCCATAGGCAGAAGGTCTTTCTTATAGTTTTATGAGTGTAAAGCCTCATGAAAATTTGAATGTGAACTGGGGAAACAAATAGATCTTAATTTATAAATTATAGATGAGAGTTCAGATGAGGAAGCGTTGACACACCTTTTCTGAAAAATAATAATACTCTGGAGGGAGAAGTGCACATTTATTACAACAGCTTGGCAAGTCTCATCTCTGTATGAATGGGCTGGGAACACAGAACCAGTTGTACTAGTTACAGGTAGAGAAGGCTTCACAGTGGTGTTGACATTTAAGTAGACTTGGAGGAGGTCCCCTGGGTGGCTCAGTCAGTTAAGCATCTGACTTTGGCCTGGGTCATGATCTTGTGGTCTGTGAGTTCAAGCCCCGTATCGGGCTCTGTGCTGACAGCTCAGAGCCTGGAGCCTGATTCAGATTCTGTGTTTCCCTCTCTTTCTGCCTCTCCCCTGCTCATGCTCTGTCTCTCTCTCTTTCAAAAATAAATATACATTAAAAAAAATTTAAGTAGAGTTGAAGAATGAAGGTTTCCTGGTAGACAGACAATAAGGAGAGCAGTCTAGGTAGAAGAGTTAAGGAGAAAACTCATAATTACACATGTTTTCATGGGAGCCTAACCCAATACAGTCCCATTTAACCCAGTTAAAACCGATGTTCATATCTTTATCACATTCTTTTAAAAGGACATGTGAACACCTCCTTGAACAAGAAATATCGGGTGATGATTGCCATCTTAACTTAAAAAAAATATATTGTTGAGACCTTTCTTGGAAGTCTTGTAGAGAAAAGGTGATACTTTCAGCTACACTTGGAAAGAGTGTGAGGTGCTAGGTAGCTTGTGCGTTTGAGAAATAATAGCTAACCATTCTCTGATTAAAGCAACTCTAGTATTCATGTGAGTTGAAGCAATCTCAGAATAATTCGAAATTGCCCTAGGCTAACTACACTTGAAATGAGATGGTGAATTCCTTTGGAAACAAAGCAAAGTTTTCCTGTGTTACAAGAGGGCAATGATATCTGATAGGTCAGAGAGGGAAAAGGACTGGCTACATCCTTATAAAACCTGTCCATGTCTGTTGCAGTATTTCAGATAAATCACTCTCACCATCTGAACTTTGAAGTGTCTCAGCTTCCACTTAATAAGAAAAATTGCTTGAGCTTCTCTCATTTTGCTCACCATCTAAACTCTTTTCCCTGAATATTAGCATAAAGTAAGGTGACCTGAAGGACCATGTGAAATGGGAACCCTTTCCTGCTCCTGCTAAAGGTGATACTTTGCCCTGCCTCAACCTCCCCCAGTTAGTAACATCATTCCAATCCCATTAAGATGACGAATGATGAGAGCAAAGGTTTGAACACTTAAGATCCTTTCCTTCTTTCCCTGAAGTTTCAATGTGTCCATATGCATGTGTTTAATATAGTCTTGCATATTTTATTATACTGTAAATAAAGATATTCTTTGAAGAGAACAGATTTCTTAGATTTTCCTCATGAGTTGGGCTGAAGTCCAGAATTCTCTTCATAGTTCTGCAGATGTAGTACCTCTGGAAGAAAAGGATTAACTTAGAATATACTTGAAGTTTATATTATAAAGAGGATAAGTTAGCCATTTGAATGAAGAAAATTTTTGTTATGATATTGACTTTAATATTTCTTGATTCATTTTTGTCATATTAGCCCTTTTTTATACGTCATGTTGAAAATTTGTCTTCTCAGTAAAGGCTGGATATAAGATCAGTAGAATCATGATGCGGCTGTTTAATTTTAAGAGATATCTTTTCTAATCTATGTAATTATTAACTGTCCCAGGCATGTAGGCTATTTCAGCGAAACTTAGAAAGTAAGGACATTTTGCATAACTAAATCTTTTAATTGGTTTTCATATGACAACAACCAAAAAACACAATGAAAGAAGAAAACAACAAGAAACATGGTTTCATGGTTTGGGTGTTTCTGTCAGGATTTTTTGGGATGTGGTGTGGACGACAGGAAAGGTCAGAGGCATTCAGCTATCTCTTATCATCCTCCTTGTCTTCTACCTACCTGTTCTGCCTCATGAGGATTGGCCAATGCAGTCTTATTGAGTAGCTGCCATATGCAAAACTGTGGTGGGGTACGGTGGGGGTAGGTACTGCTGACTGCAGGGTATTAATAAACTTCTAGGAAAAATATGATCTTAGTTCTTAACAACATATTAACAACCTAAATACCAAGTGAGTAAAACAAAGCAAAACAAAAACCTACTTTTAGTTTCCAAGAAAGCTAGTTGACAGGAAACAAGGAAGTTGCCTCAGTAAGAAGGTTGTTTGCTTTGAGCTTCCATAAATGAGAAGAAATTAAATTATCAGAGAGATTATTATTATCAACCCTGTAGATGAGAACAGCATCATAAACAAAAGTATGTGAGCACAATCCCTATGGATAAGGGATTTTCTCTCTTCCTTATTTGACAGTTATTTCATACACTAATAAAAAAGGCCAAACATAGTCATAAGGGTTTGCCTTTTTCTTTCTCTCTCCAGTTTTTCAAGAAACCATGAACTCATATCTAGGAATATTTTGACAAGCTTAGAAATCTTTTCAAAAAATAACTTGTGTGCATGGCAAGGCATTATGAAAATCAGAGGGGTTCTCCCCCCCCCCCTAGAGTTGATGACTACAGAGCTTTTCATTCACACCCTCAAACTCGTGTAGAGAGCAGCTGATATCTTTCTGCACATTTCAGTTCCATTCAGGGGACTTAAAAGGAATACAGAAGATTTTTTTGGAAGGATCTCTCACACTCATTGCACCTGTTCACCTATTTGAAGAACATTTGCTTGACCTGAATTAAGACAGTGACTTTTCATCTCAGTTTGAGGCGTAAGTGGGAAGTTTGCCTTATGTTTGTGTTTTTGATATAATTACAAAAATCATATCTGAGTACTTCCTTTAGTCACGCCTGTAAACTAACACATTTTGGATTGCTATAATGATAAAGCTGCCTTCCATTTGATATTTCAAAAAGTAGCCAAATTATCAATTTTATGGAGGATTGATTACACTATAACTTCAAAAACACCTCTTAAAAGAGTGAGAAATTTTAGCTAAGGGCTGAGTTCTCCTCTGGTTCTAGATTGGATGGAATAATACTCATCCCCTTATGCAGAAATTCTACTTTTCAACTTCTACCTAATTGTTTCCCAGTTACCTTAGGACAGTGATTATTAAGGTCTCTGAATATGCATCTCTGGATGTGGAGCATCACATGAAGGTGCCCAAGCATTTAGAAACTCTTGCCTTCCCTTTAGAGAAGAAGATAGACCTGGTTAACATGTGCAGAGACTTTTAGGGTAGATGTGCTCCTTTCCCCTGGGGAAGCACAGTCTTCTAATTACATTTGATTTCTGGGTTTTGTCTTTGTCTTCTCCCTTATGTTTCTCCTTTGCTTTTCACTCCCCTTAGTTGACTCTCAAGTTGCATCTTCTGTCACCCCATCCTACCTGCCTTTCCTAATTGTTTCCTTCTCCCTGCCAACTTCTGATACTAACATGGCCTCCTATCTGACACTTCCCTCATCCTCAATGTCCCTTTGCTCCCCATTGCCTCTTGTCATTCCATCCACTATTCAGAAATCTTCATTCACAACGCTCCGCCACTTGTCAACAGAGGAAAGTCCACCTCATTAGGAAGTAGACTTTATCTTGCACACTGAGTAACACATATTAGGGATTCACAGAATATGCAGGTTACAGACTCAAGCTTGGGGCGCTACCCAAACATATATGGTATTAGAGAGAAACAAAGTCTTTAGTAGGAATTGACTAACAATTTCCCAGTATCTAAATCCTCAATTTTTTAGTGGAGACATAAAACCCAAGATTTAGAGATAAAGAGCCTGGAAGAAAAACAAATCCCAGAGCACACAAGCCATATTTCCAAGAATAACATGAGGCCCAAAAGGAGGTCCCTGTGTTACTGATGTTTGTCTCCAGATTCCTTTCCAGTAGGAAAAGTACCATCTCAGCTAGCCATCTCAGTAAATAAAGTGACCCAAAATGGACAGAATGAAATAAGCATTATCCATCTTTTACCTCCATCAAAAATGTGTCTTGATCAGTGTCATTTTGTGTTTGGGTATACTGCATGTTATAAAGGCACCTAGCTTATTGCCTTCTACATAGTTGTTATTTGAAAAGAAAAAATGATCGTGAATAAGGTTGAACGAAGCTAAGCGCATATTGCATAAGGCCTTGGATGTGGAGAGAAGTCTGCATCAATATAATAGGTAGTGGGAAGCTCCATCCATATTCCTTTATATACCATATTCTTGTTCACAAGCATGTAAAAAAGCAAATGGGTTAATAAGAGTAGCATTTTATAACAGAAATGTAAGTTGCATCTCGTTCATGTTCAGTCCCTAATTCCTCAGGTTTTCCACACCCCTCTCCTATTCCTGCTTTCCAGCTGATTTGACAGAAGGACAGAAGGATTAAGAAATCAAGTAGCTTATCTGAGAGGTTCCCCACTGGCACTTGGTCCCAGGTGTTCCTGCTTGTGGCTTATATAATCAGGAGAATTCTGTGTGCTGAGGGTATTACTCTAAAGGTGATTGTTTGAGTCAGTGGGTGATGGTGTCAAGGCAATTATACCCGGGTGACGTGTGATCTTAAAGACCTAGTTAGTGCCCCAGGAGACCCGGAGACAGGGTTTCCTTCGTACCTTTGCAATCGAACATTCTGATGTGAGGTGGCACCACTTACCAAACAGGAACAAAAGTGAATGATTAAGGGGTCAGCCTGTTCCACTATTGCTATGGGGGAAACAGTGCTCCATGTTAACCTTTTCTACTGTGTCCCTTTTTGTTATGTTTATATTTTTGTTAGGTTTATTTGTTCACTTAAAATGAAACTAAACCCAAATGATGAGAATTGAACTTGATTTGTCCTTAGAATCTAAAAACAAAATAAAACAAAAAACAAAAAAACCCACAACAATTAAAGTTATTTGTAAAAAGGAAATGGAAAGGACAAAAATTAGCTGCATTTCTTTCCATTTAATTTGTTTCTAAAGATTATTTATAATAGATAATTAAAGCTGTGGAAGGCTCATTGTTTGTGTCCCATTTGTGGGCACTAATCCTAACATGTAGAGAATCCATTTGAAACTGTCTCAGTTAAATATCAGGACAAAGGTGTGTCCCTAGAGAGATCAGAGACCCTATTTTGTTTCTCTCCTTCACTTTTCTTTTTTTTAATTATACAACTAATACATGCTATTGAAAAGATTTCAAGATACAGTTGACCCTTGAACAACACCAATTTGAACTGCATGGGTCCACTTATATAAGGATTTTTTTTCAGTAAATATGGTACAGTACACTAAATGTATTTTCTTTTCCTTATGATTTTCTTAATATCTTTTTAAGGCCACTTTACTGTAAGAATACAGTATATAATGCATATAACATAAAAACATACTAATCGACTATGTTTTTGGTAAGCTTTCTGGTCAAGCCTACTAGTATTAAGTTTTTGGGGAGTCAAAAGTTATATTCAGAGTTTTGGCTGTGTGGGGGGTTGGTGCCCCTAATGCCCACATTGTTCAAAGGCCATGTATATACTGAAGAATATCAAAAAAAATGAAAGTCCCCTCTGACCGTCTCCAACCCTGTTCTTGTCTCAAGTGGGGATCACTGTTAACATTTCAGTGTATGGATGTCCAAACCTTGTGCTCTACCTTTACAAATAGGAATGTGCACACATGTGCACACACATATCACACGCACACCTACTCAAAAAGGATTACTTAGTTTCATACAGTCATATAATACCTATATGTCCTGGACATCTTCCCCTGTTTGCAGGACCTGGGGTTGAGTGCCGGAGAAGTGGAGGGTGTCATCTAGATTCACTCACTCACTCACTCACACATCTATTTATTCATACTCATGTTTATCATATGGCAGACCCTGAGCATAGTGCTAGAGATAGCTACATAAAACAAACGTGGCCTGTTCATTGCCTAAGGACATGATACATCAGTGAGGGATACAAACAAGGAAATAGGCAATTACAAGAAAGCGTGAGTCATGGGGCGCCTGGGTGGCGCAGTCGGTTAAGCGTCCGACTTCAGCCAGGTCACGATCTCGCGGTCTGTGAGTTCGAGCCCCGCGTCGGGCTCTGGGCTGATGGCTCAGAGCCTGGAGCCTGTTTCCGATTCTGTGTCTCCCTCTCTCTCTGCCCCTCCCCCGTTCATGCTCTGTCTCTCTCTGTCCCAAAAATAAATAAAAAACGTTGAAAAAAAAATTAAAAAAAAAAAAAAAAAAAAAAAAAAAGCGTGAGTCATGTGCTGGCCAGCGTGGTATAGAGGGTTCTGGACAAACTTGGAGCCAGGAGGAGATGTATCTTGGACAAGACATCTGATGATGAATAGTGAAGGCTGATTAGAACTTAGCTGGGTGAACGGAGGTATGGAGACAAGAAGTGTTGGAGAAGGACGGGGCCACATGACAAAAGTCCAAGGTGCCTGTTAGGGGCTGGCAGGTTAGGGCAAGTGATGGCCTTAATGGCCTCTTACAGGAGTTTGAACTTTATTCTGAGAATCATGGAGAACAACTGAAGACTTTTAAGAAGCATGAGGGTGTGATTTGTAAGGTTTACAAGGTAGAGAATGGATGGAAAGGGCAGGGAGATCATTAGGATGCTGTTGAGGATGCTGGGATAAGAGGTGAAGGTGTCTTTAATGAGGGCAGTGGGGGGGGCAGGAGAAATGGGCAGAGCTTGAGGAAGCATTTCTTGCATCCCATGAGCAAGTCTGTGCTGTCGCATAAGCACCGATTGAATTTGGCAACTTTGAGAAGCTGCATAAACCACAGGCAAAGCAGTTAACTCTGACATTGCAAAGCTAAATGCGTGTGGTGCAGAGGCTAGATAAATATCTGTCGCTGGGGGTATATATATATACAGGAGCATTTTTTATTTTGTTTTATTTTCAAGAGATAATTGCACCTGAGGCTGGAGCTTGCTCACCCTATCTTTTGGACTCAGAGTACAGTGCCTGGTCTATTTTCTACATGACTGGGCTTTACTTCAGAACTGACGAGTCATATATCATTCTGATTGATTTTTTCGTTTTTCTTTTTTTTTTCTCCTCCCAAATAGAGGGGGAGGGGTGGAATAGAAATTGTGATGAGAGAGTATCAGGGCAACTCAACCCAAATATGCAATTATCAGGAGCCCCCCGGGTCTAGCTCTGTTGTCTTCTTGTTTTGTTACTCAGAGCTCAGATAGATAAGTAGGAGGTGAGGTCAGGCAGTGGGTAAGGGAAAATAGATAAGTAGCCCAAGCTTAGAGTTCCCTGGTGTCTGCCAGAGGGAAATGGTAAGAAGGGGGCATAGCAGAGATATGAAATGACCAACCAGTGTCCTAAGTGGTGGGGTTACAGCTAAGCTCTAAATCTCCTACCAGAGCTTCCATTGCTCCTGGATTCTTGGGTTTGCTTTCACCCTTATCTTCTGTTTTGGCTTCCCCTTTCCTTAGTGCCTGTCATTCCAAGGCACAGGCTCCAAAGCTTAAGAATCCATTTGTGTTAAAGCAGAAAGATGCACACTGAAGGGGTGTGTGTGTGTGCACGTGTGCGCACATTTTAGAAGAAATCATTTGTAAAGATAAACGGATTTCAAAAAGTGGATGGGACTGTATCACCATGAAAATATAAACCACTTCTTCAGAAGACAGCCCCCCCCTATTTTGCAAAATTTTTATTCTCTTTTCAAGTTTATACAATTCTGACTTTGAGTCACAGATATAGTTCTAAAGGACTAGGATCTTTAGACAAAATAATCCTTCCAATATATATATATGCTCTTAACCTGAGTTCCTTTACCCACTGCCTACCCTCTACTTCTATATCTGAGCTCTGAGTAAGGAGACAGGAAGACAAGAGAGATAGACTTGCATGTACCTGTTAAGGTTTTAAGATAATTCTGAGATTTTTTTAATGACAATTATTACTCATTAGTGAGTTGTAGACATGTATGCTTTGATGATCACTTTTTTCTTGAACTCCAGCAAACCTCACTGAATTCCCTTGGCCATCAGATATTGAAGGGAAAAGTACTGGGCTAGAGCTGAGGGTGAGGGAGGGGAATACAGGCAGAGGGACAGTTAAAAATGAGGCGTATTTGTTTTAAATCTCCGACCCATACATATTGGCTTTAAAAAGGTGGTGGTGGTGGTGGTGGTGGTGGTGGTGGTGGTGGTGGTGGTGGTGTGTGTGTGTGTGTGTGTGTGAGAGAGAGAGAGAGAGAGAGAGAGAGAGAGACGGAGAGAGAGACGGAGAGAGAGAGAGAGAGAACATTTACATGTGAAATGGACAAAAAGTACCAATGAATCAAAATGGACAGGTCATTTTGTTGAATGTAACCAAACTCCTGAGCATTCTGAGATTAGGAGCAGTCATAATTTCTGACTGCCATGCCTAATGCTAATATGGCTGTCTTCTGTTGTAGGCTTCTGCTGAGACGGCCACTTTACTCCTGCTTATTTTCCCCCCTAATGGTAGTGGTGGAGGCCTGGGGATCTACAGTCAGCTTTTACCAAATTAACTGGCTGCCACCATAGGCCTTTATAAATTTTTATTCTTATTTAGCACTAGAATCTACAATTTATTTCCTTCATATTCTGTAAAATATAGGTATAGACTTTAGTCTGAGTTAGCTATGCTTCATTGTTCTTATAAATCCATATCTGTCATTAAAACTTTTTTTGATGCTAAACATTTGTACCCCCTGCAAGACAGACTGGTAATTTATCAGAGAGTTTCATTCATTTATCCATGTGAAATTTACAAAGTACCTACTTTATACTTGGCAATGTTTTAGGCATTGGAGGTAAAACAATGGATAATATGCATTAGTAGGAAAAAATATTACCAAAAATGTCTAGAAAATACTAGTCATATTTGAGGAAAAATAGTTCTCTGTACTAATACTCTCAATATAGTTTTTCTCCCCAATTATCTGCACAGCTCCATGGGAAACTCCTGCAAAGATTTTTTTTCCCATTATTTTTAGGTCTGCCTTCTGTATTTCAAGAAGTTGTCTTTGCCTTTAGTGGGGTGATATTTTAGTACTTTTTATCTAATGTCTTAGGAAAAATATTTTCTTATTTGTTACTGATGATTATTTTGGAATGTGGGAATAATCACAAGAAACCAATATATGAAAATTGTGTTTTAAGAATTCATATGCATCTGAACAAGCAAAGGTTACTTTCTGTTTTGGATTCTAGATTCTAGACATTTTTCAAAACATTTTACCAATTCTTCTAGTTTCACTATTCCCAGATGATTGGTTGATTCTCTTTCTTTTTCTCTCTTTCTTAAGTTCTGTTTCTCCCTCCCATCTTTCCTCCCTCCCATCCACCGTTCCTTTCTCTGGAAAATCTATGCTTCCATGTGCTGGCAGGAAAGAGCAATCATAAGTTAGTGTAATTAACATACAAGGAATGATTTTCCTTTTATCCTTTTACTGTGTTTTAACACTAGTAACTATTGACTGAAAATACTTAACTTCTTTGAGCCATGCTTTCCTACCTACAGAACTATGCAATACTTTCTGTAAAGATAAAAGTTATATGTGGGGAAAAAATACTAGTGCTACATTATCTATATTGCCCATATTTGGTTCTCACTAGTCCTCTCTGTTAGTCAGTGCTTGATTCACAGACTCCTGATGCCATGATTCCATTGCTTTGCCCCACATTCTCCTCCTCTAATAGATCTTGATGCTCTGTTCATACTTGTACCTATTACTCAAGCATTCTGTTTGGCTTTCCATACCTCACTTGTCTAAATCCTCCCCAGGTTAGTATTGTTCTCTTATGCTGACCCTGTTCTCTTATGCTGACAAATCCAGTTCTGACTATTAAGTCAGTGTGCTTTTGAGAAATTTAGATTTTCAGATAGTTTTGATATATACTGATGAGAAAGGATCTCAAGCTGAGGGCAACCTTTAAGTGTTCACCCAAGACAGTTCCTTCGTCAAAATGACCTTTTCCCCTGTTTGTCATGGTGCCTGGAAGTTTCTTCAATATAGACTCATTCCTTCACTCTTTAAAGGGTTTTAGGTGTCTAGACTTTTCTTCTAAATCTAAAGTTCAGGTTAACACCTGAAACCATCATCAGTTGGCACCTAAGATGGACTAAACTGAGAGCAAGGTCTTGCCAAAATGGAGCGTAGCTTGAGGTTGGAGAGCAAAGGAGGCAGGAGGAGAGAAAGCACCAGAAGCAAATGTATTCTTGCATTGCAGTTCTGCCAATGGCTAGTCTGCTGTAATCTCAGGAGTTTTGGTTTTACCAGTATCTAAGAAAGCCCTGGCTTTGTGTATCTTGATAAGAGGAAGTAGAATAGTCATTTTTCCCTGCTTCCCAAGGGTAAGTGTGCCAACCTTGTGGCTTGGTGTGCATCATGAATTATCAGCAGGTGAAAATTAGGGAATGGATTTACTTAGACCTTTATGAGAGGATTTTTTTTTTATTATGAAATTTATTGTCAAATTGGCTTCCATACAACACCCAGTGCTCATCCCAACAGGTGCCCTCCTCAATACCCATCACCCACCCACCCCTCCCTCCCACCCCCCATAAACCCTTAGTTTGTTCTTAGTTTTTAGGAGTTTCTTATGTTTTGGCTCCCTCCCTATGAGAGGATTTTTGATTCTCTAGGCTGGGTTGATGGGTCCAAAAGGAAAAGGGAGAAACATCACTGAATAAATAATTTGTGGCCAAATTGAGTGAACTGATATTTATTCTCTGCCTAGAGTTTGTGGCTCTGTTCTTTCTCTTATGTTCTACATTGCATTTAATGGATGTGCCAGGAGTAAATAATCCCCTTATCAGTTATTTCAGTATATCCCTTATCACTTTTGAAGGGGAGGCTTTTGTGTGTTTTTCATGTAAATGTAATGTCCCCCCATTGTAAGTAAATACAGTAAGTACCATTGTGCTAACACGTGGGATCCTCACAGTCTGTGCTTCGTGTCAGAAATGCTGTGCAAAATCCCGGTAGTTTGGCTGCAAAGTCTGCCCTGAAGATCAAATAAAGGGGATGCATACATTTCTTAATAAGTGCTGAGCAGGTTATTTGGGGTTACATTCCTCTCCTGCAGCTGCTTCTCAGAAAGAGATCCCTCTACAAAGTGCTTGTTAATCCTCCTACCTTTGGAGAACTCTTCTGGCCTGCTATCTAAATCCACATCGCAGAGCAAACTGGAGTAATGAGCCCTTGGCAAAGTTTCTGAGAAGAGGACAGCCCATAATGTTCACTTTATCTGAGACTTAAAATGCTTTCTTATTGCTGAATTAAAGCATCCCAGCCATCCTGCTCTGGATGCATTCTGTCTTAGCCAATCTCAGATTCACAACACAAGAACAATCTCAAGTAAGCAGATTTGTTTAATGAAAATGTATTTCCCTATTTTAAAATTTTACCCCAACCCCCTAAAAAGTACGTGCGTTATTGCATATGCTTTAAAAAACGTGTTTACTTTGTAGTTCCTTTTTGTTTGCACCCTCATTGCATTTTCTTCTCTAATTAGTGGATGTATGCATCATCTCTTGGCAATAAGGGGAGTATTTTTTTTCCCTTCATTGGGTGGTTTCCTAGGGAAGGAGCTCATGGCATCACTCTGACTCTGAGTGTGCTGCCTGCTTTCCCACACATTCTCCCACCACCCCACTTTTCTTGTAATGTTGCTGAGTCTAGCTAATTAGATCCTTTCTCTAATTTAAGTTGCTTTCATTTAATTCACATTGAGGATGACTGCTACTTATGCTCACAGAGCTGTTGAGTTTAAGAGCTCAGAGAAATGCTCCCCACTAAGATTTCTAAATATCACAGTGGTGCCTGGAAAAGGAAGCACATCAGAATGCTTTTGGCAGCAAGTAACTGGGATTCCTGACCACTTGTAATACAAGATGACTGTTGTGGTTTCAGATATCTTCACAATTTGACATTGAAATGTTAAAAGGAAAAATAGATTTTCTTGTGTATCTCACTTTTTATCAGGGAAGAAAACTTTCCCCAAAAGTCTTCCAATCCCCCCCTCTTCCAACTCCCAGCAAAGCTCCTTTTGTGTCTGATTGGTCAGACTGAACATTTGGTCACTTGTAAATCAGCCACTGACGAAGGAGAGTGGAATTTCCATGGTTAGTATAGCCCGGTCATGATGCATCTCCTGGGGCTGGGTGCATGTTCCTGAGCACAGTGTTACCCAATTCCTGAGCAAAATCAAAACTCAGTTAACAGAGAATAATAATTATGGAGTAGGCAACCACACAATTGTGTTTGCTGCTGTAACAATCATAAATGGGTTTCTAGGTATTTTGTATGCCATTTGCAAGGGTTTGCTAAACAGTTTTCTATTTGGTTTGAGATATTTTCAAGTTACTATATTATTTCTTAGTCAGAGTCCATCTTGGACCTGAATTATCTCACTGCATGCAGAGAGGAATGCATAAAAGAATATAGGGGAGTCCTGGGGAAAAATAAGCAGAAGGTGTCCAAGAAAAGTCTCCTATAAACAGAGTGACCATATAATTTATGGTTTAAATCAGGACACTTTGAGAATCAAAGGGAGTGCTATGAATAATTCTATGAAATCGACAGGTAGAATTCATCCTAATAAAACTAAAATATATGTTAAATTCAAATTCATAAGAGGGAGTCTATTTTAGAAATGTTATAGAAAAGCTAAAATTATTTTTTAAGTTTTCTTGAGAAGAGAAAATGCCAAAATGCCATATTTATTTCGAATCATAGAAAATTTTCAATTTATATGGAAACTTTTTTGTGTTTAATTTTGTTTAAATCTTAATCTCATATGAGACATTAGAAAATAAGACTATTATACAATTACTTTTTCTGTACTTCTCACACCTTGAAAATCTTCAAATGAAGCTGGAAAAAAATATTAGCGTATATAAAATCAAAATATTGCTTATTGGTTTCTGTTTGCTGGAAAACTATAAATGTTTATCTTTTATTTTATCCTATGCCTGTGCCAAGGCTTTCTCTAATTTCTTCTAACCTGCCAAAGCTTAGCTGTCACTGATATTTTTGTACTTAGGATCATTTTGGTCTTGGCTGTTGATGGAAGCCGGAAAAGCAGCTTTGTGTGAGGGAATAATCAAAACAGAAGAAGAATTTTCTATAGGCAAAATGTGTCCAAGAATGAATTAAATGTGTGAATGGTCATGTGAGGGGAAAGGGAAAACCAGTGATTTTGCCCTCAAAGAAAATAATCCCAAGTACTTTCTTCCCTTTAGGTAGTTTAGTTTTGCATTTTGCTCCTATGCTCACAGAATGTTCTCTGTCAGTCCCAATAAAGGAATGCCTTTTCATTGAAACAGACCAGTGACTCTGTTTCAGTGACTGTATGTATCTGAGAGAATGAGAGGCACAAGAAGAAACCTAAACATAATCACATCTAAGGTAGGTATTTTCAAAATTGAATGTGGATATTGAGACAGTAAGAGGAGTTATTTTGAAAGCCCCAAATCATCCCTCTCTTCCACTCAATTTCAGCTAAAAAGTAATGTAGAACTTTCATGAATAGTAAAGAGACTTGTGCTTTCCTGTGTTTGTAATGTTTAGTCTCTCTTTCAGTCTTCTTAAGAATAGGATCCAGTGTCTTGCTTTTTCTTACCAGTCCAGTGTGTCCTTTATCAAATGATCTAAGGTGGTGTGATTGGTACTAGGATGTTGCTTTGATTTCTGGTTTACATGATTAGATCTTGGATCTTAGAAATGAGTAGTTCATTAAAGATCAACTTTCTATCAAAAATTGAACAGAAATATCAGATTTGTGAACAAGCTTCTATTTTTCTTATAAAAGGGCTGTTTCTTGGTCTGCAAAGCTGCTAATCTGTGGGTTACATTCACTCTAGGCTACCAGAAAGATTAGGTTACCCCCTAGGTTTTGATGACAGTATTGTCATTTAGATGGAAAATAAGGCATGAAATACACTGTCACAGAACTCAACACCCCCAAATGGGGACGAGAAACCCCTCACCTTTAGGGATAGTCAAAGGTCACTGTGTTAAATCGTATCATGTTCCGGTATCTGGGCTCATAATCTGCAGGTTGTTGTTCCCAGGAAGCATTCTATTTGGTCTCAATCTGCAGAGAAATAGGTGGATCTGGTGGATTCTTGGGGGTGTGAAAACAGCAGCCCTACTGATGAAACATCCCCAGCAGCTCATAATTATCTTTCTGATCTTTACATTGGTTTCCTAAGGGGCAAATAAGAAAGTGGCACAGAGCAAACTTAATACTCAGGTAGAAGAAAGCATCCAGTTCTCTAAAATCTATATGCTGGAAAAATCGGCTGTTTCCTCTACCTTATTCTTGGCATATGGCTAACAGCCTGGCCAGTAGCCTTCTAAAAAAAAAGTGGGGGAGGAGTCCGGAATGGTGTTTTTAGCATCCTCCAGATAATGAGTCCTGCACTGTCACACTAGTGAAATGTGTCTGAGGTTTAGCCACACCATTTATATATATTTATACTAATGCTTATCTTTATTTTTCTAATCGAACCTTAAGTCATTCCAGAGTCTCCACTTTCTGGACTGGCAGAAAGTTAAAGGATTTTCTTCTTTTTCTTTTTCTTTTTCTTTTTCTTTTTCTTTTTCTTTTTCTTTTTCTTTCCTTCCTTCCTTCCTTCCTTCCTTCCTTCCTTCCTTCCTTCCTTCCTTCCTTCCTTCCTTCCTTCTTTTTTTTAAATTTTTTAGTGTTTATTTATTTATTTATTTTTTTAATTTTTTTTTTTTCAACGTTTTTTATTTATTTTTGGGACAGAGAGAGACAGAGCATGAACGGGCGAGGGGCAGAGAGAGAGGGAGACACAGAATCGGAAGCAGGCTCCAGGCTCTGAGCCATCAGCCCAGAGCCTGACGCGGGGCTCGAACTCACGGACCGCGAGATCGTGACCTGGCTGAAGTCGGACGCTTAACCGACTGCGCCACCCAGGCGCCCCAGTGTTTATTTATTTTTGAGAGAGAGAGAGAGAGAGAGGGAGGAAGGGGGAGGGGTAGAGAGGGAGACACAGAATCCAAAGCAGGCTCCAGACTCTGAGCTGTCAGCACAGAGCCCAACACAGAGCTCCAACTCACAAGCTGTGAGATCATGACCTGAGCCGAAGTCAGATGTTTAACCAAATGAGCCATCCAGGCGCCCCAGGTTTGCTTTTCTTATAATGGGGTCATACATGATTCTATGTGTAGTGATGACGGAAAAGTTTGAGTAAGAAAGTATATATACAGTTCTTAGTTCATAGTGGGGTCATCTTTATTGACCTTTTTTGGCTCTAGATGCTAGTGATGTGCTCCCACTGACCACCAGGCCAGCCTTTGACAAACATCTCTATCTTGGGTGCTACATGGAAGCAGAGCACTGGTCTCTGCACCTAGATCCTTGGGCTGAAGGATCCATTGGCTGAATTGAGTCCACAAAAAAGATCGGTTGAAGTCCTAGCCTCTGATGACTGTAAACATCACCTGGTTTAGAAATCAGGCTTTTGTAGATGTGATTAAGACTTAATTAATTTGGGGTCATTCTGAAGTAGGTGGGTCTCTAATCCAATATGGCTGGTGTCCTTATAAAAAGAGGAGAAGAAACACAGAGACAGACACATACATAGAAGAGAGTGCCATGAGAAGCCACAGCACACGTCATGTGACAACTGAGGCAGAGATTGGAGTGATGTGTCTATAAACCAAGGAACACCAAAGATCGCCAGCAATACCAGGAGCTAGGGGAGAAGCAGGGAACCGATTCTGCCCTAGAGCTTTAAGAGACGACATGGCCCTACTGATATCTTGATTGGACTGATACTGATGTCCTGAATGGTCAAAGAATAAACTTCTGTTGTTTTATGCCCCCCAGTTTATTATGGCAACCTTAAGAAAATGACAGAGTCCTCTTTGCATTCCCTGCTCTAGATCCTTAGGTCAGAAAAGGTGTGAGTTGTTTTTGTAAGGAATGGATGGTAGTCATCAAACTCTTTACTTAAAGGTAATTTTTGGGCTGCATCTTCAAGGATGAGCAGATTAGGAAAGGCCATTTGAGGACATGGAGATATTATGGGACATTACCTAGTATACTGGAAAAAGAGGGAGTATATGCATGATTGGATTGCATGGTAGGTGAAAAGAATAGTAGCAGATGAAGAAAAAGTAGATTAAAACCAGATTATAAAAACTTGGGGAGTGCTTACTATGATCTAGGTCCTGTGCTAATTGTTTTCAATACGTCATCTTATCATATTGGATGGATAGTTACCTGCATTACATATATCATTCATTATAGTGGATGAACCTAAAAATTAACAGACACAGATAACTTGTTCAACAAATCCAGATGGTAGTTTGTTGAAGACAGAGTTTAACCCAGGCCTGTATTCCAAGCCCCTGTCTCACTACACTGTACTGCAAAGAGAAATGGGGAATGCTTGGGAGCTCTTGAGAAAGAGAGGAACAGGTATATTGCCTGGGTAAAGGGTTCATTGGACTCCAGAGACTAGATACAATGTGGCTATGGCAGTAGATGAAGGAGTTGATGTAAGACTGAAAAAGAGGAATCCTAGTGGAGAGAAGGGGACATACTTGCTCCAGTTTGATGATCAATGGTATCAGTAGATGGTTGAAGGGGATGAAAAGGAAGAGTATTGACTCTAAGGTTCCTGATTTGAGTTATGGTTTGAGGAGTGTGCCATTCTCCAGTGTGGATTAGAAAGAAGAACAACATATTGTGTAAAGAATATAATGAGCTTGTTTTTAGCCACTTTGAGTTTTAAGTAGAAAGTATCCAGCCGACAATGATAAAGGTTGACCTGGAGTCCGGGAGGAAAGGTAGAAACAGAGATCCATTTGTTGTTTGTCAACATGGTAGTACAAACAAAATGACCTTTCATGAAACATAAATGGCATTTCTGTCATTCCACTGTGTAAGTCACTTAAACAATTATATAGAGCTCTTAGGAAAAGAGACGTATATCCTTAACATGATGGCAAAGCACTGTGAACTGCCTCTGCCTGTGTCTCTAGCCTCATCCTTCTCCCTCAGGCTCAGTCTCTGTATTTCAGTTCTCAGAGACATATGTGAGGTTTTTCCAGCTCTGTTACCTCAGTTCAGAATGCAGACCCCCACCCCAACATACATACATATCTTTACACAAATATATTCAAGCACTGGACACACATGGAAATATGCATGCACAAACATGTGAACACATGTGTGCACACCCTCATTGTACACATACACAAGTGCACATATATGCACATAGATTCATGTGTACATGCTACAGATACACATAGGTATCCCCTACATGCACATGGACGCATGTGCACATTTGCATGTGTACACTCTTTTATGCATGCATAACTTTCCCATAGTCAATTCCAAACTATTCTACAAGTGCTCCACTAAATCTTTTTTTCAAATATTTATTTATTTTGAGAGAGGGAAAGAGCATGTGCACATGTGCACGCACAAACAGGGGAAGGGCAGAGAGAGGGAAAGAGAGAATCCCAAGCAGGCTCTGCACTGTCAGGACAGAGCCCGATGCAAGGCTCAATCTCAAGAACGGTGAGATCACAACCTGAGCCTGAGCTGAAATCAAGAGTCATACACTTAACTGACTAAGCCACCCAGGTGCTCCATCATTTACTCTATTTTCTAATAACAATTACAGCTTTGGTAAGTCTTTTCTTTCAAACTTCTTGACTTCTAAGTAGATGCAGTTTTCCATTTATGCCCTGGGTCACATTGAATGGAAAATACAAATGGAAAACTAGGCAGTTCTTTCTGTTAGTATCTGAACTATCTCATTAGTTGACACCAGTGTTGAAGTAATTGACTTCTCATTATGAGTTCTCATTAGATGTTTTTTTTTTTCCCTTTTACCTGCTGGCATGGAGTTCAGAACATTTAATTTATCATCACTTTCCTACTTATCACTTAAAGGAAATTCATCTTCCCCGTGGTTATCACATCCTAATTTTTCTGGGTTTTGTAAAATCTTTAATCTTATGATAAGGTTTTATTTTTTTCTTGGGTAAGCCTTTAGAAATTGTTTCATCCAACATTTCAAAGCCATATTTTAGTGAAATGAGATGTTCTTTCATTAAGATTTTATTTTGCCAGCACTCACTCATTGCATGGAATACTTCAACAGTTTTCATGGGATTTCATGGCTAGACCCAGTTACTCATTTGGTCAGAATACACTGAGACCAAAATAATGGTTTAATTCTTGCTTAAGTGATATGGTTTTGTTTATGACCACAGGATCCTTTTATTTAATCCCAGACAACCGTATCTTAGGTATGTCTTTTAATTATGAGGAAAATTGAATGAAAAGAGGGACTTGATCATGGCATAGATATGCCACTGGCACAAAAAGTAATCCACAGTCATATCAGTATCATCATTTTCATTTATGAACACCATTTTAATGTCTTATGCACACATATTATCTGTATAAACCATCTTCAGCTAAAGAAATAACTTGTTTAGTCACAGATGGGCTATCTTATCTTTCCATGAAGAATATCCTGTAAAAGCTTTCTAAACTAGAGAATAGGATTTTTCAAAAGATTTGTATGTTTTATTTTACATATAATATTTGTGTTAAAGAAAGTACATTAAAGCAATGTGCATTACTGAAATGAGAATGCCCATCATTCATACACCCTATATGCATTAATCCATTTCTCCTGGAGATAGATAGATAGATAGATAGATAGATAGATAGATTTATTTATTTATTTATTTATTTATTTTAATGTTTATTTTTAAAGAGACAGACACAGAATATGAACTAGGGAGGGGCAAAAAGAGAGGGAGACACAGAATCTGAAGTGGAGTTCCAGATCTGAGCTGTCAGCACAGAGCCTCACACAAGGCTAAAACTCTTGAACCATGAGATCATGACCTGAGCTGAAGTGGGATGCTTAACCAACTGAGCCACACAGGTGCCCCCATTTCTCTTGGAGTTTTAGAGCAATCATTCTTTCCATTCTCCTCTGAATTCTACACAATTGTAGAATCTTAAGCAAGATGGGCTTGTTCTTCTTAAGATGGGCTTGTTCTTCTTTTTAAATGTTTATTTATTTTTGAGAGAGAGAGAGAGGCAAAGAGAGAGAGGGACAGAGAATCCAAAGCAGGCTCCATGCTGACTACAGAGAACCTGATGTGGGGCTCAAACTCACAAACCATGAAATAAATCATGACCTGAGCCAAAGTTGTATGCTTAACCAACTGAGCCACTGAGTTGCCCCAAGATGGTCTTCTCTAACATCCAGTCTCCTTTACAAATATTTCCCCCATGATTCTCCCTAATCCAAAATTCTTGCCCACTCTCAGGCAGAGCTTGGCAAACATTAGCCTTCTCTCAAGTACGAAGGGAACAAGAAGATTGCAAAAGGCCTAAAACGACTTAAGGAGGTGAGATAAGAGGCTACGTCAGAGAAACACTGGAGGAACTTAAGTTTCCTATTAACATAGGCACCAGAGAATACACCAAATGTCAGGGGAGGACGTAGGACTTAAAATAAATCCTTTCCTCTTAATGATAACATGTGTGTTCTATTCTTTACTCTAGTTTTTCTGTTTTTTTCCCCTTCCTCCCCCTCCTCCTCCTCCTCCTATTATTATTTTTTTTTCTTTCCTACCTTTTTTTCTTCCTAGCATATTGGATTATAAGCCCCCTGAAGATAGGGGTCAGTTCTGTCTTCATTATCACTATATACCCCAAAATTAGCACATAATAGATACTAGATAAATATTTGGACATAGACTTCTCTCTGTGTAGTTTTAATCACTTTAAATTAGCCCTTCCATTTTCTGAATTCTAACCTCCTTTCTTTCCCTTTAATATGGCACCATAGACCTTCTTTTCCTGTGTCCTTGAGAGTAGCAAATTTCAGATCTCTCATCTCTAGATAGGCACCAGCGAACAACATGATGTCATAGTTCATAATCTTCCAGAATAATGGCCCTGGAGGAGAAACATATTGGAATTGGAAACTGGGGATTGTAGATATTATCTTGGGAATATCTCTTCCTTTTATTGGAATAGAAGAGAATAAGACAAAAGAACTGCTTATACTCAAGCCCAGATTCTTCAAATGTATTTTCTTTTCTTTGGTTCTATAGGAAGATACTAGATAGAAATTCTGAATTTATAAGAAAGAAGAAAGTTGGGGCTCCTGGGTGGCTCAGTCAGTTGAGCATCCGACTCTTGATTTTGGCTCAGGTCATGATCCCAGGGTTGTGAGATAGAGCCCTGTATTGGGCTCTTTGCTAAGCGTGGGGTCTGCTTGAGAGTCTCTCTTTCCCTCTGCCCCTCTCCTGAACTAATGCTCATGCTTTCTCTCCCTAAGAAAAAAAAAAAAAGAAAAAAAAAGTTAACTTCACAAAATACAAAATATAACCAAAACATGAGCAACAACAACAACAAAAAAAAAAACTATAAGAAATACTTTTCCATTTGATCTTGCTACATAATCGCTTTATCTTCCATGCCTTTGGTCTTGGATTTATCAACATCCAGTAATAAAATGAATAAACAAAGTTTAAAATGTTTAATATCTTTATAAAGTTGCTATTAAATTTGGAAGTAACATAGAGAATTTACCATAACTGAGCATGTGTAGTATTACCTTAAAGAGCATTATTTTAGTAAAGACAATTGAAAGGTTTAGAATTGAACCAAATAGAATTTCTTTATGCATAATAACCAGGGGTTCAAAAGAAAGTATATAGGGATGAGCTTGTATCACTGAATAGAATTAGTTAATGTAGTGTATTTTTGTATCTGTTCCCAAATAAAAATTCATCTTGATGTCTAAGACTTAACTATCCAACTTGTAATTAAAAAGTGTAGATGTATAGGTAGATAGGTATAGATAGAAATAGTTCAGATAGGTAGGTAGGTAAACAGACCTAAATACATTGCTTTCTTATGCAGATATAGGAAGTGAAATAAAAGTATACTAAGTAGTGAATAAAAAAGGAGAGAGATGAGGGGTATATACCATGACCAACTGCTACTAATAGCTTATATTTTCCTCCTGATTTGAGTTAACAGGTCTCCTTGGCTCAAAGACTATAAAGATCATTTAATACAACATTCTTATTTTACTGATGAGGACACTGAGGACCCTAGGAAGCAGAGAACAGAGTATACCCACCTTTATAAGGTTAGTGTGAGGGTGATTTCCATGCAAAGGAGCCAAGAGATAGAACTAATTCATCCTTTCAACTCATATTTGCTCATGTACCAGAAGCTCATTGAGCAGTTTATTTGGGGGATTGTAGTGTGCTAGACATTCGAATACAGAGAATGACAGCTAATCAAGTCCTTGACAACAAGGAACTTACATTATTATGGTAGAGTCTGACAATATGTAAGTATGCATATACACAATAAAATAACTATGGATTGTCACCAGCACTACAATGGGGATCAACAGGATGATGATTGATTGATAGATGGATAGATAGATAGATAGATAGATAGATAGATAGATAGATAACTGACTTGGGCAAAGATTCTTTATATAGTGTGGTCTCTTCTGGGAACATTGAACTTGAGTCATGAAGGCTGCGAAGTGGCCAGCCATGTGATGAATATATGAGCTTTGTGGGGCATTAGTGCTTGGTAAAGACTTTAAGGGGCCAGCGGCTGAAGCACAGTGAGCAAAGAGTAGCAAATGGGTGAAGCAACTCTCCAGACTCTGCAGAGCACAGACAACTGTGATCAGCAATTACTATGTAATTCTGAAAACAGTAGAAAACGTTGGTGTGTTTTAATTGAGAGAATGACATAATCTGATTTATAAAGATCAGTCTAACTACTTAATGGGAAATGGATTAAAGGAGAGGGGGCAGAGAGGAAGAGGGAAAAGTGGAAAAGTACTTAGGCTTTTAGTAAGGAGGTTGGAGTAGAGTGGGGTGTGTTGGAAGTATACTTTGGGGATAGGGTTAGCAGGATTTGCAGATGGTTCATGGATAGGAAATTGGGGTAGGATTCATGGAACAGGAGAAATTGTGAATGTCTACAATTTTGACTTGAGATGCTAAGTGGCTAGTGGTATTCTTTCCTGAGATAGGGAGGACTAGAGTAGAAACAGAAATGTGTTTTATTATACTATCATTTATATTTTATTTGGATTGTCTAATCCAAATCACAAAATATTAAGTCTCACCTGGAGCCAAATATATTTTATTTTGGCCAGAACCAATATGAACATGCCAAAGAAAATCATGAAATATGGATGATACCTTCTTCCTGTATTGCAAACAAAACAATAATTTAATTTTCATGGTGGTGAAGACCATCTTGGGAACTGTATGTGAGGTGTTAGAATATGTGAATATGGAAATGATAGTGGATATAGGTCACTGTATTGTGAGAGGTGAGTGTGTATGCACGTGTGTGGTGATACATATATTTTTTTCCAAACCATTTTTAAGAACACTAATTTATATGCATATTCATGGAATTATAGACAAATTAAGTCTCTTTTGCCTAGATTGAAAATTGTCTTGTTATGCATTTATCATCAGTAAATATTTTAGGGACTTTAAAAATATATTTATCCATGGTGGTATCAGACTTTGGTATCTGATAGATACAGTAAAGAACCATATATTAGCCACATATGTAGGACAGCAAACTGAGACGTTATATAATAGATACAAAGGGAACAGTTGCTCTTATAGTTCTAAACATTAAGGAGGTATGTCGGAAACTTGAAATCAAAACTAATAAATGGTAATCTTAAACTTTCCACATTCATGATAGTCACATTGCAATACAGTGTGTTTTTGAATGGCACCAAATTAGAGAAAAATTTCCCTAGAATGAATCCATTCACAATAATTATATATAATACTACATAAAATAACAGAATGTTATAATATATATAATTATATAATTATATAAGTATAAATTATAATTATATAAATATAAATATATAATTATATAAAATGTATATAATCACTTAAAGTGGGGGAAAAGCCAACTTTTATATCCTACTTTGGGGAAAGGGAGGTAATTTGTGATTGAGGACATGGGAATGAGAAATGGTAGAATTCTTTACCCTGATATGACAGAACTAATGTGGAGACTTTATTAGGATAAATAAAAACACAGACTAGATCTCTGAGTTTTTGAGATTAACGCTATTGAGGCACCCTTGTTTCTCTTGTAATCACTGTCAAAAATGAGCTACTGGCTAGGATGGGCAACATGACAATTTGTCTTCAGGTAGAGTATACTATTCCAACGTGTAAGGTCATTATTCTTTTACATATTAGATATTCAGTGAATGTTATGTTGATTTTAATGGGCACTTCTCTGTTGGTTGCTTATTTCCCAGTTCTTTCTGTTGTGTATTAACAACAGTGTAGACTGGATGGTGGCTTCATCTGAGCCTAATAGAATCTGTTCAGTGGTACATTTTTTTTTTAATTTTAAATGTTTATTTTTGAGAGAGAGAGAGAGAGAGAGAGAGAGAGAGAGAAAGAGAGACAGAGTGTGAGTGGGGGAGGAGCAGAGAGAGAGACACAGAGTCTGAAGCAGGCTCCAGGCTCTGAGCTGTCGGCACAGAGCCCAATGCAGGGCTCGAACCCACAAACAGTGAGATCATGACCAGAGCTGAAATCGGCTGCTTAACCGACTGAACCACCCAGGCGCCCCTGTTAAGTGGCACATTTAAACTAGATTTGGGGTTGCCATGAGGTTTGTAGATTCAGAAAATTAACCTTTTCAGTTCACCTGGAGAGGATGACTTATTAGCCAAACTTACAATAACTTGGTAACTGTGTCTCTTTCTGATGTATTTCTTTCTTTACATATGTTCTATAGGCAAAGGTTTGGGAATAATTTTCCCCAAAAGCCTGGGGAAATAAAGGAAATGTCTTCAGCAGAAGCAGAAAGGTTTAGAAACTTGGCAAGGAATAACTCAGGATCAGAATATTGGCAGAGCTTCCTTTTAATGTCATGCATGAAAGAAATGACAATTTAAATAGATTTTCCTCAAGCTTGTGGGGATTTGGCAACTCCTTGTTCAATCTGTGTTGAGATCTTGCTAGCTTTAGAGCCCTGCCTAGATTTGTTGAGAATTTCTTTCTCTGTCTTTCTCTCTTTCATATGTTACGTATTTTTCAGTTTTAGCAATTGTATCTGATATATTTTTTGGGGGGAGGTGGGAGGGGATTAGGATGTACCTGATATTTTTAATATTAAACCATGTAGCCTTAGTTTTTTCTGAGGAGGGTTTAAAGAACTTATTAGATGTGTTCACAAGTTGGACATGTATGTGTTAACTTGATCTTGAAAATAAACATTGGCTCACATTCTCAGTGCCTACCAAAAAAGCATTCTAAGCCAAATTTCTATGAGTGTATAGTTTTCTATAGAAAATAAGGTATAAAAGGCTGTTGAAAGTCAGGCAGCGTGGCTAATAAGATGCATAAAATAAAATTTTCCTACTATTCTTTCATTTGGCATTATGTTTGTGGGTTGATTTAAATAATATTGTGCTTGTAGTAGACAAATACTGTATAATGTTACATTTTCTAATTTACACAGCTTTTGTTATAATTGGAAAAGAAATTCAGAAAAAATAATAAATATTATGAAAGCGTCTCTTTTCTTGAACAAACACAGACAGGAGGATAAATACTTTGAAAGTTCCAAGAGAGTTAAAGGAACACAAATACAGAACTGCAAAGAATATGTGGGGGATAACTCATGTGAAGGTATGAGCCAACTTTAAACTAGGAGTGTCCTGTGCACCCTCTAAATCCATTCTTGCATTATCTATAATGATGTTTAGTAACAATGTTGCCTTCAGGATGACTGAACCACCATCTGCCAGCTAGAATATAAGTTCTATGAGGTCACCAATGCGTTTACCTTCTTTACTGATTCATTTCAAATACTTAAAATGGTGAATAATGGTAGGAACTTCATACATATTTGCTAAATGTATGAATGAATTGGAAATATGTTGTTTTCACGACAAGTGGTATGGTCTGTAGTTTAGTTAACAGCACTGCTAAGGTCAACTTCCTGTTTTTGATCACTGTTCTCTGATTTTGCAAAATGCTAACATATGGGGAAGATGAATGAAGGATATCTGGGAACTCTGTACTATTTTTACAACTTTTCTTTAAATTGGAAATTATCTTTAAAAAAAGGCAATGTGGGAAATTGAGAATGGAAGAATAAAGGAGTAAAGATATGAAAGGATGAGAACCATTAACTCTGGAACAGTGCAGGAATGCAAGTATGGGTAAAAGAGGAAGAAAGAACTGATAGAACTGCAAGTAATTTGTTTCTACAGGGATAAATAGAATTTGGCTGCTAATCTAAGTATTCTTGAATCCATCAGCAAAATCTTGACTTAAACTCTCAAATACTGTCCACCATGAAATTTCATCATTTGCTGTCTTTCACCTGGGCCACTTTTCTTAGCTCCTGATTGTTGATGGTTCTAACTGCACACAGTCCTGAATTCTAGAGCTACACTCTCTGCTTAAAGTTGAATCCACAAGTGTTGAGATATGAGAACCTAATTGAATAATTTCTTGTATAATCACACTGCTCAAAAGAACATTAGAAAAAAAGGAGATCCCAAGAGGCATCTGGGTGACTCAGTTGATTAAGCATCCGACTTTGACTCAGGTCATAATCTTATGGTTAGTGAGTTCGAGCCCCATGTCATGCTCTGTGCTGACAGCTTGGAGCCTGGAGCCTGCTTTGGATCCTGTGTCTCCCTCTCTTTCTGCTTCTCTCTCTCTCTCTCCCTCTCTCTCTCAAAAACAAATAAACATTAGAAAAAAAAGAAAGGAAACAAGGAGGTCCCTGGAGAGAGAAAATGGTGAGCCATGAGAATCATTTTGTGAAGGGAATAAATGCTTATAAGTTCATCTGTCTTCAGCATGTTCTCAAGAACTTGTTCTTCAGAAGTGGTGGAGTCCAGTGTGTGCATGACTAAGTTATCTACTTAAAACTTTCCAAACCAGAATCTCAAAGAAGTTATAGTCCATTTTAAGCAATATCAACAAAACCCAATATAGTCCACTTCTGAGTAATCATTTAATTATGGTATTTTATCATTTTAATTTAAAAAAATACGCTGAGTACATAAAAATGACTAAAATATCAACGGATTCTTTCTTCCTACGCATAGCCATTAATCTTCAATGTTCCAAGAGAAGATGCTTAAAAAGCAGCCCTTTGCAGAACTAGTACTTCTTTCTGAAGCTTGCAGGCCTCTCTTCCTCCTTTTATTTTATCTTACTTGTCACCTTGCAGTTATGAGTATCGCAGCATGTAGGAGTGGACTGGAGGGAGGAGGAAGGATGCATTTTTCATTCAGTTGTACATCAGTCTTGAAGCCTTGTTGGCAGCAATATGTAGAAAATGGATCTTTCAAACAAATAGACTGTTGTCTGTTCCTTCCTTCTGTAATTTTTGGCAGAGTTCTCTGTAATATGTCTGGGTTCTTGAAACATTGAATGAATAAACTAGGGCATGGTATTAACGTAGAGAACTGGCATCTTTGTTGACTTACTGAATAGACTATGTATACATAGAAAAGCAAAACAAGCACTTTCAGAAGTATTGTCTGCATGTATCTGGGTTTTTAGAATTTAACCAATGTAAATATAGTGCCTTAGAAAAGTTAAACTAGTCTCTGGACTCTGTAAAATTTACTTTTTAGGTTAAAGATATCCTATTGATCCAAAGTGAATAAAATATGAGCAATTGCATGTAGTGTTGCATATCTGTTATATGGACCAAATATAGGGTGAATAATAGAGTTAAAAGTAAATTTCTTGAGCTGAAATATTATGGGACTTACCACCAAACAAGGTGAACCTCTCTTTGTAGTAGAATGTCAGCAATGAGAAAGATTAGGCAAAAGTTAGAGCCAAGATACAAATTTCCCACCTGGAGATGTTAGGCATAGTTGCATAGGATTTACATAGTATAACAAAGTGATAAAATGAGTTGTTCATAGTAGACCAGGGTTTCTCAACCTTGGTACTACCGACACTTTGAATCCAGTAATTCTTTGCTGTGAGAGGCTGTCCTGTGCATTGTAGGATCTTCAGTGAAATCCTTGACCTGTGTCCATGAGATGCTAATAGTATCTCTGTCCATTTGTGAAAAAAAAAGTCACCAGACATTGCTTGATGTCTTGGGGGAGGGAGGGAAGAAAAAACCATCCCTGAATGAGAATCATTGGTAGGTTAAGACATGGCTTGTATTGAGTAGAAGTAAGTCCTATACTTCTATAGTAAAAATATTTGTTCTTTGTATCAAATCCATATTAGTATGATGGGGCAGCCTAGCATGGCTGAGGAAGGCCTCATTGTTCACTGCAACTTTTGAATGTCCCAACCATGTGAGCAAAGAATAAGGAAACAGAGTATTCAATTGCCCAGCACAACAATGATCCTCCAACGATTATCCCCTCTAGCCTTTATATCTTCTGCCTTTAACTTTTCACCGTTTTCTTTCCCCTGACCATGGGGTTGATCATATCCTTTAGCATAGAGCAAATCAGAATGTCTCTTGACAATTCAAAGGTTTAAAATTGCTATATTTTCTCTCTTCACATCACGACTAACTTCTTAGAAAAGTAATCTTTGGTGCCTGCCTCCACCTTCTCACTGCCCACTTTCTGGAGGTGTAGGCTTGGCCACAGTTCCAGAAAGAATGGATACTTCATTTTAAAAATGAGAAAACCTGCCTCCTTTCTGGAATGGATATTGTTTTGGTCACTGATGCTGATGGAGTAATCCCTAGTTATTCCCCCCTGAATGATGTTTCCCTGGTGTGTGAAGGGTCTCTAAAGGAATGTTAGGTTAGAGATATCAGGAAATTATCAATTGACAAACAATAGTCATAGAAGAAGTTTGGGGAGACTTCATTTTCACTCTGACATCCCTTTGTCTTCATAATACTTTATAAAGATACTGCAAAAGATGTCCCAGGTTGGAAACATAATGGTTACTAGGAAGATAAGAGTTGTGGGCAGTAGTGATTCTCACATTTTGTTATCCTCAGTTTCCCTTCCTTTCTCCTCCATGCCTTTTCATAGCCTCTGCAAATCCCCACTCCACCAGACCTCATTGTAATCCCTATTGGAGAACATGAACAAATTGGCTTTGGGTAATCATTTTTACATCTTTACTGGAAGATTCTGATATCCACTCAGTCAAAAATACTGTGTGTTTACTCTGTTCTAAGTACTTTTCTAAGCACTGGAGATATATTAGGGACAAGACAAATGTGATCCCTGCCCTAGAGTTTACATTCTAGTACCATTTGTCAGAAACTAGCCATGTGTGTTTATAAAAGTTTGCTGTTTAATACACACACACACACACACACACACACACACACACAATATCTCACATATACCATATTTTTTAAAAGTTTATTTACTTATTTAGAGAGAGAACACGAGTGAGGGAGGGGCAGAGAGAGAGAGAGAAAGAGAGAGAGACAGAATCCCAAGCAGACTCTGCCCTGTCAGCACAGAGCCTGATGCAGTGCTTGAACTCACCAGCCTGTGAGATATGATCTGAGCCTAAATCAAGAGTTGGATGCTAAACCGACTGAGCCACCCAGGCACCCCTATACCATATTTCATATAGCATTTATAGATTTATCATATATTTTCTATTTTACCATACATTTGTCACCACTGTTTCACACATTTCATTAAAAATTTCGATATTAAATACACTTTTGTCTATGACAGTCTACATGGAGGGAAGGCCTTAGGTGGTAAGAAGGTAACCACTAAAATTTACATGCAGAATGTCTTTCCTTTTAATGTAATTGCAAAAATAGGAATGATATTGCCAATCAGAACATATTTATATTTCACAACAAAGCTGGTAAAAAGAACTATGGACACATGGACATGGCTGGGTTCTAGATACTTCAAACAAAGTGATCATTAGCTGTCCCTAAAGGATTTTATTGTATTTCCTGAAATGGTAGACTTTTTCGAGAAGTGTCCTCTGAAAGCGTGTGTAGCAGTAAATTTTTAAGACTATTTTTAACAAAACGCACAGATGTGAAGGGTGGAGGTAGCTGTGGGTGGGGGTAGGGAAGGGCTAGTGGCAAGAAAAAGAAAGTGTTTCAGGCCTTGGGCAACACTTCTGTCTGTTCCAGCATTTGTCAGATTCCAGCTATTAACCTGTCAGCATTAGACAGATTGAAGGAGACATTTACTCTCAAGGTGAGCCCTTAAGAAAAGGAAAAAAAATGTGAAAAAAAATCATTGTTAGGGCTGACAGAGAAATGATTCCACCGGGGTCTGGGCTGAGCCTGGTGATACTAACACCTGAGTGTGTGCTTGGAGGGCAGGAGATTCTAGGTGTTGGAGGAGGGATGTGGACAAAGTGATGGCAGTCAATAAAGAAAGCTCTCTTTGAGTTTGCTTGAGCAAAGAAGCAAAACCATTTCAAAGATGCAGGGAACACATTTTACTGAGAGGAAGTAGGGCTGGCTGGTGCTGAGACCTTGGCAGTTCAGTAAAAAAGTATTGAATCCCACCCCAGCAGGAAGCACGAGTTATTCTCAGACACCAGTGTGGAAAAAAAATTTATATCTATATATAAAATGATTTTTTCTTAACGAAACCATGTCCTTATCTTTGAACTTAGTGTCATTTTTTTTTCAGCGACATAGGTGGTTTTATAGTCTTATTTTATTCATGAAAGTTCCAGCAAAAAATAAAGTTCATCAAATATTTCTGGTCTTCCATGTTCTGGGCACATAGTACGCCTGCACTTCCTAGAACTTCCTGCCTTGACATGGGTCATGTAATCATTTCTGGCCAATGATCTTTGAAGGGGAGTAATGTGTGTCCCTTCAAGGCCAAGCATTGAAATGTTGATAGGAGACTCTTTAGAGTTCTCTCTTTCCTATTCTTTATAATATGTGTTCATGGACACATTTTGTTGGGTATAAATATAAGGCATTTTATTTTCCTTAATGAATAGAGTCAAAGCATTTATACAATGTTATAAACCCCTGCTCACAACCCAAACTACCACCCGTGGTACTTACATCCCTATCTGCAGGGTTCATTTTCCTCAAAGACATACCTTAAATACCTTAAAACATACATTTTTTACACTTAAATTTCTACTCTTAAACTTAAATCTTAATAAAGCATGAATTTGATTTATTTGTCATTAATACCCAGCTCATGTATTAAGTAGTTCTTGCTTCTCAAGATGAATCAAACCTGAACTGATGATCAGCAAGCTGAGATTATTATGTTTTTAATCATTAAATTAAGTGTTGTTTCAAGACATAACTGCCTTCACAAAAGTATGAATTTTTTTGTTCAATTGTTATCTCTAAAAATTATATATTTTTAAAGGTTCCACTTGGTGACATCTGAACCATGTTAGTTATTGAATACTGTCCTTTATTTAGTACTATTGAAAACATACATTTTTACAAACAACTTACTAAAAGTCGAGGACCATTTGGAGGTTTCATCTCCCAATAGATGAGGGTGAATCTGAGTATTTCTCCTTAGCGGGTTAGATTAATATGTCACCCTAGAATGAGTGACTTGCTGAATCCTTTTCTACTGGCTTATGAGGTGTGAAGTTCAAAGTTTGCCTGCTCTTGGTAAACCTCCTTGTTTTGTTAGGTTTTGTTTTTCCCCAAGTGTGTTTGATGTATTTCCTGTTACTTTTATTCCCCATTCTCTACATATCCAGTAGTAGCATGACCTCACCAATACTTTATGAACAGGCACCTAAGTAAAAGCTATAGTAAAACATATGTGCACTTAAAACATGTGTTTAAGCACTTCCCTACTTATTCAAGTCAATTACAGTTAAATGTACTTTATTATGTTCATACTTCCTTTATATTACAACTACTCGTAATATAATTTATATTAACCTTTTTTTTTAACATCACTGTGAACTTTCATAGATTTAGCTTGTTTTAATCAACAGTGAAAATCATGAGTAATTTTGTTGTCAATTTATTTAGTCTTTAAATTATCACCATTGGCCAGTAGGATCTGCTTTAAAAGGGTTCTTTGTCCTTTTAACACTTGTTGTGAGATTTTTTTGTGCACATACTTGTGTTGTGGCAGCAGTAGAAGTTCTAGACTCATGGAAATTATTTCCTATCCCAAGACATGAAATCAACAGAACTGCAGAGACTCTTGTACATATGAGTTGATAATGGGCATGAGTGCCCCTATTCTCGGTACTTTAATAACAAAGCTGAAAAAATATATTTCTTCCTAAGGTCACGAGTTCATACTGAATTTTTTTTTTTTTTGTAAGTGCGTAACTTTAGGTAATTTCTCTCTAACTGGTTGCTGTTTCCCACTTAAAATTTTCATCCCGATGATCAGTACACTGTAAATATCGGGAAATTTTCATAAGAGAGGAATATAGAAAAATCAGACTAGAGCAAAGCAGATAGAGCATGAGACTATATTCACTAAATGCCCTGAAGAAAAGCCTGAAAGGATCTACTCTAAAATTGATGTATCCTCCTCACTGTGCTTTTTCAAATTTTTTATATAATCCAGCTCTTCTTTTTTGAGCGTATCTTATTTTCACAATGAGAATGCAAATATGTTAAGTTTTCTTTAAATAATGAAAGAAAAATTTCCAGCAAGAAATAGCTCTACATATTGTCCAGCAAACACACTGAATCTTACATACACAGCATATTCAGGAAACTCAAAAGTTGCATACATTTCATAACGAGGTGATATTTTGCTTTTTGTGTCCATGCTTTCCCTTTAGAGTGAGGAGGATTCTAGATAATCTTATTGTATCATATTTCTACTTCATTGCATTGCTCTCTTGGGGGGAAGTTAACAGCAAAAGACTTGTCACTTGACTTCTATTCATGGCTTCTCTACTGTGAGCATTATAGGTACAATGCAGCAAAGAGGAGATACAATTCCAGGGGAATATGGGCTCATAGATCTTTCAGAACAGTGTTAGAAGAAAAGCTTTCTCATGATTGCTATAGCAAGTGATGCTTTTAACTGCTTTAGAGTCCTCATTGTAAGAGCATTGAATTCAGGAGTGAGGAGCAGGACTATATTCCAAGTGGATTTTTAAGACAACTGAGAGTCTGCTCCTAGCCCTCCTTCAGCCACGTTGACGTTTGTGTCATAAATCATGGGATCATGAGCCTATTGATGAGATATACATGAAGAAAGAAACATGCCTCTTCGCTGGTCTAAAGGATAGAGGCATGCGTACTTACTTATAAATGAAGAATCAGATTGGGATTTTAGGAAAAGCTTCCTAGCCACATGCAGAACTTGCAACCTTTCTTCAGTGGTGACTGTTTCAACATGTTTATGGTCCGCTATTTCTTCTATAATTCCATTTCTGCCCAACTTAAATCTTATTTTTAACATTCGCACTTCTGGTTTCTTTCTTGGCCAATTCTCTGGTGTGATTATTCCATTTTATAAAGTGTCACATGGGTGTTACCACTGAGAGACAAGGAGGCATCACCCTACATGTTTTGGTATATGTGGGTGAACCTAATAGCAGGGTGCTTAGTGACCATTCACTGAAAGACTTTGAAAGAACTGATGTGTCTGGCTATGGATCATGGGCTATATCTGTAACTTATGCAGTGATTGAAGACTGAAGAACGAGCAGCAAAGGTTACCTCTCATGCAAATACTCCTAGTTAATTATCGTAGGAACTAGAGTTTAGACCCTGTTGTTAGGATACTGGACTTGGTGATTAAATCATGGTAAGTGAAATTCAAGCATATAAAAACCAGGCAAAATGAGGACCTGTGTGTATGTGTGTATTTAGTATTTTTTACTTTGTAGTTTCAGCACATCATGCCACAACCCTAATGCCTTATAATGCTAGGTTAGTGTGTTCTAAGAGAAGTATCATTTATTTTTATCTCTGTTGGCCAGTGTATTCTATTGTGACTCTTTGTCCTGCAGTGTGTTCTGTGTGCTGGGGAGAAGTTTTGACCCCAAATGGCTGACAAATGCATGCAAGTGACCATACACAGAAGCAAAAAGAAAATTTCACTCTGGTTGTTGGCATGAAGGCCAATGGCTTGGGGTGCTGGCAGAGGAAACAGAATAATGAGTAGCAGACAGGGATTGACGGGAGTTTTCTGACATTTTGAGGAATACCTGTACACATCTCTGCATCCTGAGGGATGCTTGGCTGGAAGAAAGTGGCCAGAGGCATATTCTGACTTTGGATGACTTGGAGAAAATGGCCAGCATTAACAATGTGCAAATATTGAAAGATGTTCCTCCCATGGGAACTATGCTATGATGAGATGGTTCCATATAATGCTGATTCAGTTAGCATTCCCATTTCCAGTTATTAAATGAGATATGTACGTAGAAGGATTGAGAGTGACTTTTTGAAGAGAGATTTTAATATTCTTTGAAAATTTAAGAAGATGAATATCCTTTTTTAACATGGTTAGACTTAGTATTAGTATAAGTATGGAATATAAGAGTGGAAATAATCTGTTACTTGGAATATGCAGCACTTAGTTTAACTCACAGCCCTGGTAGTTATGAGCTGTGTTCCATCATTCATTTATTCATGCCTGTATTTTATTTTTTATTTGAGAAAGAGAAAGAGAGAAGGAGAGACAACATGAGCGGGGGAAAGAGGCCGAGGGAGGGAGGGAGGGAGAGAGAGATTATTAAGCATGTTCCATGCTCAGCACGGAACATCATGCGGGTCTCTATCCCAGGACCCTGAGATCATGACCTGTGCTGAAATCAAGAGTTGGACCCTCAATCAATGAGCCACCCAGGCAGTGCATCCATTTATTTTCTTACAGGTATTTACCAAGTACCAAGACAAGTGGTCATGTACCAGACTTTATGCAGTCAGGCTTTATGCAGTCAGGGTCAAATCATGTTACCTCTTTAAGTTTCTCACCTGTGAGATTCTTAGGCTTCTGAAATTTATTCAAAAACACACATACACCTGGTTCAAAAGGCTATCTACAGGTATAAAAACACATATTTCTCCTGTTTTTGTTTGAAATCCAGAAGAGAGTATAATATAATTTCATGGAAGTAATAGAAATATAATTTTTAGTGATAAACTTTACAACTACCAAGAGAGTACTTTTCATTTATCTTCAAGTTTTGCCATCACCCCACCAAGTACAGAAACAATGAGCGCAATAATTTACCTTTATTTAGGATGCCAGTTAGAGGGTAGAGTCCTCATGGAAAAAGCACTCTGGTCTACTCCTCTCTTTTCATATGGGGCTGTAACTAAATTAGCTTTATGGTTGTACGCATGCACACACACACCTAGGAATGAAAAGCCCACACACTTTGTCCATTATTCACCTCAGTGTTTACTGTCAAGATGAGTTTTCCAATTTTCCATTGTTTCCCCTAAATTGCATCTCTCATATAGAGTTTAGAGTTGGTCTGTCTGCTAGGAAATGGCAGTATAATAAAACAGCCATATAATAGTGCTATAATTCACCCAGTTACTTACTCCTTTTCTCAACAGTAGGACCTAAAATGCATCAGTATGTGTGGATTTCAGTGAAATTCAGAAGACAATTATTGAGTGACTGCTGCATGCAAGCTGCTAGAGTGAGACCATTGAGATGAATAAGGAAGTGTCTCCTCTCAGGGAGCTTGATATCTAGAAAGAGACAGATGTGTAAATACACAATTGACCATGTTTGCTCTAACTTATAATAGAATGTCCTTGGGGCTGTGGAAATCACCTCAGAGACTGGGATGTGAGTCAGGAAAGGTGTTTCAGTGGAAATTTTGCTTCAAGTGGGTGTATAGAAAATGAAGAAGAACAGGCCAGGTAAGCAAAGTTGTTGATGGCGAAAGGTGGATTCTAGCCAGCAACGTTTTTTGTTTGTTGTTGTTGTTGTTTTGGGGAGTTTTTTGCTCCTTTGAAAGATTTTTTCCCCTCATCCTTAGCACCCTATGCTAATTTCTCTTTTGATTTTTAACTATTTCTAATGTGTGCCCTAAGGATCTAATCAGTATGTGATGGGATGGCTTTATACCCACCCAGCCCTACCCCCATATCACATTACTGTCTAAGTAACACATCTTGGCTTCTGAAAAAGACAGTGTCTAGTTCCAGTCAAAGTCCTGCTTACAGCTCTGATGTAGGTCTGGGGGCTTTTCCACGTTACTTGAATCTAGTATTGATTGCTTCAGCTCTAAACAGAATTCCTGATGGGTCCTGCTGGTTGCTTTAGGTGGGGAACAAAAAGTAAAACCAAACTAAATGAAATGAAGGGAAAAATGCAGAATAAAAAAAGCCAGGAGTCTTCAGGGCTTGCTGTCAGGCATCATTAAATCAAGAAGTTCTCTTTGCTGGTAAGGTCAGTGAGGGAGGCGAGGCAGAATGAGCATGCTCAGAGACAATATGGTGCTCTGCGTGAGAGCAAGTTATGGTGCTTAGTATATAGATCACACTTTCTGCTTATAGTCTTCATTATTTATCTGTAATCTCTGGCAGATGAGAACTGGCTAGGAGCACACAAGGATACAGAATGCTCCTGTTTGTAATTGCTCACCAGAGATCCACTAGGAGAATTAACCTTTATCCCCCAGTATAATTAGAGGTGCGTGTGGTGGCAGTTGGGGGGAGGGGCATTTCCAGTGACCATACAGTTTATCTCCAAACCAGGACATTTTGGACGGAGTAAGAGGACATTGCAAATAATCATGCCTGCATAACAGGCACACAGTGAGACACCCCCAGTGGTGACTCCTAGAGCATATATGATCATCTTAACATGTGATTTGTCTGAAGGAAAATTTCCAAGGAGAAATACAAATAATACAATGGAGAATGACCCAGGAAGTAAGCTAAGACTCCAGGGAACTAGTCACTTTGTCAGCCCATAAGTTTGTAAGTTTGGTGAAACTTTAAATTTGAGCAATGGTCCCCTAAAATTTTTGTGGAGACACACAAGAATAGTACACTCCTGTGGAGATATCAGAAATCACATGCAGTTCCTAGAAAGCCAACTAGCTAGCTATAATGACCTTATTCAAGAAAATATTGCAATCCAGGCTAAAACACAGATGTACAAGGACAGCTTTACATTTGATTAATCAGTGCTTCAATTTTTAGTTAAGTACTTAAATTATTGCAAATAAAGCACTACTTGGTGCACTGTCCCCCTAGATCCTCATCTGCCTGCCTCTTTTCATCTTGTAGATATCAGTACAATGTACCCTTGTCAGAGGAGCCTTTCCTAGCCACCATAGCTAAGTGACTCACTGACTCCTGTCACATTCAGTCATTGGAAAACACTTATGTGTGGAACAAGTTGGGCATGTGAATCTACTTTTCTAATTATAAATTTCATGAAATTTCTATACATATCACACATTTCTAAAAAACAAAAAAACCCAACAACAACAAAAACACAAAAAACAAAACAAACAACAACAACAAAACATTAGCCTCTGAATTGTGATATACTGTAAGTATAAAATATAGACAAGGTTTTGAAGACTTAATATGGAGAATAGAATGTAAAATATCTCATTAATAGTTTGAAATTTTGAGTACATTTTGAAATTTATACTTTTAATATATTAGGTTAAATAATATATGCTATTAAATTATTTTTTCCCTATTCTTGTTTTTGTTAATGCAGCTACTAGAAAATTTACAAATTATATATTTTCTTTGCATTATATTCCCATCAGCTAGCTCTAGTTTAGACAGTTAGTTTAGGCCAGGTAATTTAAATTGACAATGGTTAATCATAATAAGAAAATAAAAACAAGAAACCATCAGTTGCCAATAGTCACAGGTTAGCCTACCCAGGGGTCGACTCTGAGATGGAGGTTAGTGTGTCATGTGATTTTTTGGAGATCCCAGGGGGTAACCCCCTGCAAAAAAAGAGGGGAAGGGAGGCGAATTGTGCAGAAAGAGAAGTTGAGCTCTTATGCAGGCCCCACAGTAGCCTCCTCCAACCCCACAATGAGCTCTAGAGCTAAAATGGCCTTCCATACTTTCCTGAATGGGGCCAAGATGGCCCAGCCTCATCTTCCTGCATCCGTAAGTCATCAAATGCAGCTTCCCCTGGGGAAAGCATGATCACAGAGGTTAGGTGTTTCTCTGTAGCTGAGGCTAACCCTGGAGGGGCAACATGTGGTCAGTTGCAAGGAGAACTGAGCAGCACACCAGAGTGTCTTTTTTTTTTCTACTTTCTTTGTTTTAAACCAGATGCATTGGCTAACACCCATTTATAGCTGAAACTAAGTCTGTCTTCTTAGGCCATAGTTTGATTTGTGTGTTTCTCATTGATCCTCTCTTCTCTTGACTCATCTCTGGCTTCACTCTTGCTTCATTGCCTGCCTGGCCCCTCTGGACATTTATGTTTAGTTTATAAGCCCAGACTAAATGGACTTGAACCCAGTCATGATTGGTGATCACACTTAATATCCTATATTTGTGGCAGACAACATAGGTCAAACTTTATTCTCATCCATGAGAGTTTATAAGAAGAGGAACTTTTGTATTTGTCTAATTCTTATTGCCACTTGTTAGTTATCTCCTTAAAGATGGGTTGTATATGTGTGTATTTTATTTATTTGTTTGTTTGTTTGTTTGTTTATGATCTCCTTAAAGCCTTGTTCAAAGAGTGGCCTAACAAATACATTATTTACTGAGAGAATAAATGTGTGATAATCAACAGTGTCCTTATTCTATATCAACATCCTCAGTGAAAGCTTGTGTGCCACCATATCCCTGATATTTCCTTCTCATCATTTGACAGTGAAGAAATGAAAAGTGGAAGACTCCATTAACACTTTGTTGGAATCTTGGGCATAAAATTTGAAGTTACGTTGCATGTTTTTGAGATTAAAAAAGATTACTTGTAGTTGATTTGAAAGACACTAGCTGAATGGAATGAAGGACACATACTGTCAGTAAGTAGAAAAGGTCAGCTCTATATTTGTTGTGGAGAGAAAATATGGAAAAGGTCAGAAAGATTAAGACATCCCCCCCATATAGTCTTCCTATTTCTCCAATTCTTTACACTGCTGTGTAATTTTACAGAATATGATTCTCAATTAGGAAGCTTTAAAGAAGACCAAGAAAAAAAAAAAAAAAGGAGAGACTGTCTTCTAAATATATTTTTAGTTCTTCAGACAGCAGTTTAATTTCAGTTAAAAGGAAGAACAAAGACTTGCCAATGTTTTGGAACAAGGCTAGCTGGGTACTTCAGTGGGGCTCTTTTTAGAAATGGACCATCAGGACAGTTGCGGTGTTATATAATGAATGCTGTTCTCCTAATTCCCAGGGAAAATGCAGCTGCTGTGAGGCCTTAGCGAAGCAGCAGTGACTTGGATTCTCTGTTTTGGCACCCAGAAAATTCCAGGCACTTTATCAATTTCTTTCCCCATTTTCAAATTATCCTTTTGAGGGAGACATAAGAGAATACTCTCATCATCTCCATTTCAGAGATAATTAAACTGAGTTTCAGTGAGGTTTGTTGTTTTGCTTCATGGTATCCATTAGCAGAAATGAGAACAAAATCTTGCTGTCTGTCTTTTTGAGACCTGTTCTCTCTTGTAGCTTCTCTTTGGCTGCTAATAAAATATCACATATTTGTGTATATTTGAGAAATTTGAAAGTTCATTTATTTCCCTAGCATTTATTGAATCCCTGCATTGTACTACTGATCAAGGTTAGAACTGATACAAAAATGTTTTATTCAGAATGCCTACAGGATATTTTTGGCTACTTAGGCTAAAACACCACTGCTAATTTTCAGTCCATCTTGGATATGTGTGAGTAATTGAGACAAAGTAGAAAGGAATGTGGGAGGTACATGATATGTAATAAGACTCATCTTGAGGAAAATGTTTCAGCACTGACAGAGTTTAGAACAAATTTGCCCTTTATCATGGTTATCCAAAGATTTATTGATTTGTGTGGTATGATGTATATGCAGCCTATGAAAACACTCACAACCTGGAAAAAAGAGATCTGACTTTTCCTCTAATCTCCAGTATTTTTTTACTTCGGCAAAGTCATAAAATCTCTCCTATAGTTCTCTCTCTCCCTCCCCACCCCCCCCACCCTCCCTTTCTATCTATCTATCTATCTATCTATCTATCTATCTATCTATACACATACATACATACACACACACACACACACACACACATATATGATGAAGATAATAATTACTTACTATCCTATTGATCTCCCCAGGGAGATTTTTTTTTTTTTTATGAAATTTATTGACAAATTGGTTTCCATACAACACCCAGTGCTCATCCCAAAAGGTGCCCTCCTCAATACCCATCACCCACCCTCCCCTCCCTCCCACCCCCCATCAACCCTCAGTTTGTTCTCAGTTTTTAACAGTCTCTTATGCTTTGGCTCTCTCCCACTCTAACCTCTTTTTTTTTTTTTTTCCTTCCCCTCCCCCATGGGTTCCTGTTAAGTTTCTCAGGATCCACATAAGAGTGAAACCATATGGTATCTGTCTTTCTCTGTATGGCTTATTTCACTTAGCATTACACTCTCCAGTTCCATCCACGTTGCTACAAAGGGCCATATTTCATTTTTTCTCATTGCCACATAGTATTCCATTGTGTATATAAACCACAATTTCTTTATCCATTCATCAGTTGATGGACATTTAGGCTCTTTCCATAATTTGGCTATTGTTGAGAGTGCTGCTATGAACATTGGGGTACAAGTGCCCCTATGCATCAGTACTCCTGTATCCCTTGGATAAATTCCTAGCAGTGCTATTGCTGGGTCATAGGGTAGGTCTATTTTTAATTTTCTGAGGAACCTCCACACTGCTTTCCAGAGCGGCTGCACCAATTTGCATTCCCACCAACAGTGCAAGAGGGTTCCCGTTTCTCCACATCCTCTCCAGCATCTATAGTCTCCTGATTTGTTCATTTTGGCCACTCTGACTGGCGTGAGGTGATACCTGAGTGTGGTTTTGATTTGTATTTCCCTGATAAGGAGCGACGCTGAACATCTTTTCATGTGCCTGTTGGCCATCTGGATGTCTTCTTTAGAGAAGTGTCTATTCATGTTTTCTGCCCATTTCTTCACTGGGTTATTTGTTTTTCGGGTGTGGAGTTTGGTGAGCTCTTTGTAGATTTTAGATACTAGCCCTTTGTCCGATATGTCATTTGCAAATATCTTTTCCCATTCCGTTGGTTGCCTTTTAGTTTTGTTGGTTGTTTCCTTTGCTGTGCAGAAGCTTTTTATCTTCATAAGGTCCCAGTAATTCACTTTTGCTTTTAATTCCCTTGCCTTTGGGGATGTGTCGAGTAAGAGATTGCTACGGCTGAGGTCAGAGAGGTCTTTTCCTGCTTTCTCCTCTAAGGTTTTGATGGTTTCCTGTCTCACATTTAGGTCCTTTATCCATTTTGAGTTTATTTTTGTAAATGGTGTGAGAAAGTGGTCTAGTTTCAACCTTCTACATGTTGCTGTCCAGTTCTCCCAGCACCATTTGTTAAAGAGGCTGTCTTTTTTCCATTGGATGTTCTTTCCTGCTTTGTCAAAGATGAGTTGGCCATACGTTTGTGGGTCTAGTTCTGGGGTTTCTATTCTATTCCATTGGTCTGTGTGTCTGTTTTTGTGCCAATACCATGCTGTCTTGATGATGACAGCTTTGTAGTAGAGGCTAAAGTCTGGGATTGTGATGCCTCCTGCTTTGGTCTTCTTCTTCAAAATTCCTTTGGCTATTCGGGGCCTTTTGTGGTTCCATATGAATTTTAGGATTGCTTGTTCTAGTTTCGAGAAGAATGCTGGTGCAATTTTGATTGGGATTGCATTGAATGTGTAGATAGTTTTGGGTAGTATTGACATTTTGACAATATTTATTTTTCCAATCCATGAGCAGGGAATGTCTTTCCATTTCTTTAAGTCTTCTTCAATTACCTTCATAAGCTTTCTATAGTTTTCAGCATACAGATCCTTTACATCTTTGGTTAGATTTATTCCTAGGTATTTTATGCTTCTTGGTGCAATTGTGAATGGGATCATTTTCTTTATTTGTCTTTCTGTTGCTTCATTGTTAGTGTATAAGAATGCAACTGATTTCTGGACATTGATTTTGTATCCTGCAACTTTGCTGAATTCATGTATCAGTTCTAGCAGACTTTTGGTGGAGTCTATCGGATTTTCCATGTATAATATCATGTCATCTGCAAAAAGCGAAAGCTTGACTTCATCTTTGCCATTTTTGATGCCTTTGATTTCCTTTTGTTGTCTGATTGCTGATGCTAGAACTTCCAGCACTATGTTAAACAACAGTGGTGAGAGTGGGCATCCCTGTCGTGTTCCTGATCTCAGGGAAAAAGCTCTCAGTTTTTCCCCATTGAGGATGATGTTAGCTGTGGGCTTTTCATAAATGGCTTTTATGATCTTTAAGTATGTTCCTTCTATCCCGACTTTCTCAAGGGTTTTTATTAAGAAAGGGTGCTGGATTTTGTCAAAGGCCTTTTCTGCATCGATTGACAGGATCATATGGTTCTTCTCTTTTTTTTTGTTAATGTGATGTATCACGCTGATTGATTTGCGAATGTTGAACCAGCCCTGCATCCCAGGAATGAATCCCACTTGATCATGGTGAATAATTCTTTGTATATGCTGTTGAATTCGATTTGCTAGTATCTTATTGAGAATTTTTGCATCCATATTCATCAGGGATATTGGCCTGTAGTTCTCTTTTTTGACTGGGTCTCTGTCTGGTTTAGGAATCAAAGTAATACTGGCTTCATAGAATGAGTCTGGAAGTTTTCCTTCCCTTTCTATTTCTTGGAATAGCTTGAGAAGGATAGGTATTATCTCTGCTTTAAATGTCTGGTAGAACTCCCCTGGGAAGCCATCTGGTCCTGGACTCTTATTTGTTGGGAGATTTTTGATAACCGATTCAATTTCTTCGCTGGTTATGGGTCTGTTCAAGCTTTCTATTTCCTCCTGATTGAGTTTTGGAAGAGTGTGGGTGTTCAGGAATGTGTCCATTTCTTCCAGGTTGTACAATTTGTTGGCATATAATTTTTCATAGTATTCCCTGATAATTGTTTGTATCTCTGAGGGATTGGTTGTAATCATTCCATTTTCATTCATGATTTTATCTATTTGGGTCATCTCCCTTTTCTTTTTGAGAAGCCTGGCTAGAGGTTTGTCAATTTTGTTTATTTTTTCAAAAAACCAACTCTTGATTTCGTTGATCTGCTCTACAGTTTTTTTAGATTCTATATTGTTTATTTCTGCTCTGATCTTTATTATTTCTCTTCTTCTGCTGGGTTTAGGCTGCCTTTGCTGTTCTGCTTCTATTTCCTTTAGGTGTGCTGTTAGATTTTGTATTTGGGATTTTTCTTGTTTCTTGAGATAGGCCTGGATTGCAATGTATTTTCCTCTCAGGACTGCCTTCGCTGCGTCCCAAAGCGTTTGGATTGTTGTATTTTCATTTTCGTTTGTTTCCATATATTTTTTGATTTCTTCTCTAATTGCCTGGTTGACCCACTCATTCGTTAGTAGGGTGTTCTTTAACCTCCACGCTTTTGGAGGTTTTCCAGACTTTTTCCTGTGGTTGATTTCAAGCTTCATAGCATTGTGGTCTGAAAGTATGCATGGTATAATTTCAATTCTTGTAAACTTATGAAGGGCTGTTTTGTGACCCAGTATATGATCTATCTTGGAGAATGTTCCATGTGCACTCGAGAAGAAAGTATATTCTGTTGCTTTGGGATGCAGAGTTCTAAATATATCTGTCAAGTCCATCTGATCCAATGTCTCATTCAGGGCCCTTGTTTCTTTATTGACTGTGTGTCTAGATGATCTATCCATTTCTGTAAGTGGGGTGTTAAAGTCCCCTGCAATTACCACATTCTTATCAATAAGGTTGCTTCTGTTTATGAGTAATTGTTTTATATACTTGGGGGCTCCGGTATTCGGCGCATAGACATTTATAATTGTTAGCTCTTCCTGATGGATAGACCCTGTAACTATTATATAATGTCCTTCTTCATCTCTTGTTACAGCCTTTAATTTAAAGTCTAGTTTGTCTGATATAAGTATGGCTACTCCAGCTTTCTTTTGGCTTCCAGTAGCATGATAAATAGTTTTCCATCCCCTCACTCTGAATCTAAAGGTGTCCTCAGGTCTAAAATGAGTCTCTTGTAGACAGCAAATAGATGGGTCTTGTTTTTTTATCCATTCTGATACCCTATGTCTTTTGGTTGGCGCATTTAATCCGTTTACATTCAGTGTTATTATAGAAAGATACGGGTTTAGAGTCATTGTGATGTCTGTATGTTTTATGCTTGTAGTGATGTCTCTGGTACTTTGTCTCACAGGGTCCCCCTTAGGATCTCTTGTAGGGCTGGTTTAGTGGTGACAAATTCCTTCAGTTTTTGTTTGTTTGGGAAGACCTTTATCTCTCCTTCTATTCTAAATGACAGACTTGCTGGATAAAGGATTCTCGGCTGCATATTTTTGCTGTCTAGCACCCTGAAAATCTCGTGCCAATTCTTTCTGGCCTGCCAAGTTTCAAAAGAGAGATCAGTCACGAGTCTTATAGGTCTCCCTTTATATGTGAGGGCACGTTTACCCCTTGCTGCTTTCAGAATTTTCTCTTTATCCTTGTATTTTGCCAGTTTCACTATGATATGTCGTGCAGAAGATCGATTCAAGTTACGTCTGAAGGGAGTTCTCTGTGCCTCTTGGATTTCAATGCCTTTTTCCTTCCCCAGTTCAGGGAAGTTCTCAGCTATTATTTCTTCAAGTACCCCTTCAGCACCTTTCCCTCTCTCTTCCTCCTCTGGGATACCAATTATGCGTATATTATTTCTTTTTAGTGTATCACTTAGTTCTCTAATTTTCCCCTCATACTCCTGGATTTTTTATCTCTCTTTTTCTCAGCTTCCTCTTTTTCCATAACTTTATCTTCTAGTTCACCTATTCTCTCCTCTGCCTCTTCCATCCGAGCTGTGGTGGTTTGCATTTTGTTTTGCATTTCCTTTAAAGCGCTTTTCAGCTCCTCGTGACTGTTCCTTAGTCCCTTGATCTCTGTAGCAAGAGATTCTCTGCTGTCCTGTATACTGTTTTCCAGCCCAGCGATTAATTTTATGACTATTATTCTAAATTCACTTTCTGTTATATTATTTAAATCCTTTTTGATCAGCTCATTAGCTGTTGTTATTTCCTGGAGATTCTTCTGAGGGGAATTCTTCCGCTTGGTCATTTTGGATAGTCCCTGGTGTGGTGAGGACCTGCAGGGCACTTCCCCTGTGCTGTGGTGTATAACTGGAGTTGGTGGGCGGGGCCGCAGTCCGTCCTGATGTCTGCCCCCAGCCCACCGCTGGGGCCACAGTCAGACTGGTGTGTGCCTTCTCTTCCCCTCTCCTAGGGGCGGGATTCACTGTGGGGTGGCGTGGCCCGTCTGGGCTACTTGCACACTGCCAGGCTTGTGATGCTGGGGATCTGGCGTATTAGCTGGGGTGGGAAGGCAAGGTGCACGGCGGGAGGGGGGGCAGGCTTAGCTCGCTTCTCCTTAGGTGATCCACTTCAGGAGGGGCCCTGTGGCAGCCGGAGGGAGTCAGATCCGCTGCCGGAGGTTTGGCTCTGCAGAAGCACAGAGTTGGGTGTTTGCGCGGAGCGAGCAATTTCCCTGGCCGGAACCGGTTCCCTTTGGGATTTTGGCTGGGGGATGGGCGGGGGAGATGGCGCTGGCGAGCGCCTTTGTTCCCCGCCAAACTGAGCTCTGTCGTCCGGGGGCTCCGCAGCTCACCCTCCCTTTGTCCTCCAGCCTTCCCGCTTTCCGAGCAGAGCTGTTAACTTATGACCTCCCAGAGGCTAAGTCGCGCTTGCTGTCGGAACACAGTCCGTCAGGCCCCTCCGCTTTTGCAAGCCGGATTCGGGGGCTCTGCTTGGCCGGCGAGCCGCCCCTCCGCCCCGGCTCCCTCCCGCCAGTCCGTGGAGCGCGCACCGCCTCGCCGCCCTTCCTACCCTCTTCCGTGGGTCTCTCGTCTGCACTTGGGTCCGGTGACTCCGTTCTGCTAATCCTCTGGCGGTTTTCTGGGTTATTTAGGCAGGTGTAGGTGGAATCTAAGTGATCAGCAGGACGCGCGGTGAGCCCAGCGTCCTCCTACGCCGCCATCTTCCTGCGCCTCCCCCCAGGGAGATTTGAGAGATAAAGTCATAGGTATTAAGAAAGATAACACGATATAAATGAAAAGTGGTATGATTATCCCTGTCCTCTAGGGGCTCGCCAAAACAATTTCCTAAGGTAACTTTGAGGCTGACTTTGATGTCAGTATCCAGATTGCTGACATACAGGAGTAACAAAGAGGATTAAGAAGGGTTTTCTGATAGTCTATAGTATTTCCCTCCCTCTTTAAAAAAGAAAACATTTTTTAATATCAAGAAGACAGTTGGTGACCTGCATTTGAATTATTAAACCACATAAACAGTTGTCAAATTCAGGGAGCAATGATCTAAATACACATTAGATATCATTTGCAGAGACATTTCAATTATATGGGTGCCCTATATAAATTATTTAATTCCTGTGAAGTAGGTATGTTATGGATACTGAAACAGGGTTTCAGAGAAATTGAGTCAATTCCCCAGGATCACACAGCTCATTGTTGACTGAACCTTGATATGAAACCAGAGCTGTATTATGTTCAAAGTTAGAGTCATTTCCAAGATACTGTACTACTCTGCCTCCTAGTAATTACCCTGCACCACTCCCCTCTCTCCCTCTTCACCCTTCTCCTCCTCCTCTTCCTTTTTCTTGTTTACTCTTTTTATCAGTTAGTATCTGATTGTCTTTGTCTCTCTTTTCCTCCAAGGGTACATTCACCAACTCCTGTCCAGAGTTGAATTATAGCTGTGAAGCAGGATAAAAGTCTCTGTTTCCAAGCCAATGGGCTGGGTTTCCAGAAGCATAAATTTTAGGAATTAGTAATATCCCATATAAAATCACTGAAGGATGGTGTCTGTGGTTATTTCAATGGCCTCTGTGATACTCCCTAAATGTGTAATTTATTCTTTAATCCTTAGACACATGAGTTCATGCTCTCTAGAACAGGCTGCACTTTCCCAGAAACCTACCAAACAGGACCAGGCCATAGATCAAGGACTGTCAGCCCATACCTAAAACGTTTTCTACAGACCATGTTGCTTCTAAACTAGAAATAATCTGCAGTGTCTCCTGTTTCCCTTTTTCTTTTTTTTTTTTCCTCTTTAACAACCAACTTTATAAGCACTTAAAATGAGTAAGTGATAGATTTCGCTCTTCTCCCAGACTCCTCAGCTTCCTGTGGTAATTTGCAAAAAAGAAGGGGAAATCCATTAAGAGAAGCTGAATGGATTAAAAGATAATAGGATTTGGAGAACAGGACTGAGTGACTCACAAGTAAATTCATTACATTCCCTGTTGTTATGATTGCTGAGTCCAGGCCTGCTCCTTTCCTGTCAGGGCCAAAGTATGGGAGGCATTGCAGAGCATTCGGTAGAAGCAGAGAAAATGAGAAAATGAGCTTCATAAATACAGACTTTGGAGTCAATAGTGTATTTCCTAGGGACTGCCTGTGCTTCATTTAGCAAGATTAGAAAACGGATTTTTTCCCAGCTTTATTGAAGTATAAGGGACAGATCAAATTGTAAGATATTAAAGTATACAATGTGATGGTTGGATAAGGGAATTCTTAAGGATATAAAGAATATAAGGATATAAAAGCAAAAATGAACACTGTAAAACACAAACCAAAACAATTAAACTAGCTTTAGAGTCTTACTTCCCAAGCTTGGTCACTAATACTGTTGTGAAATGCCAAGAATCGGGATGTGGAAAAGTTCTCAGAGATCACAGGAGTGATCCAAGGACCAAAGACCATGGTAGAAAACATTGGCAGGGCTGTGTTCTCACAGCCTTAAGATCAAGACTCCTTAATCTGCATTTACCTCTTAGGGGCATTTGGGGACATGAAATCACCGGAGTGGATGGAAAATATTCCCCTACTCAAGTAAGAACTCCTGTTTCCATACATCATGGGTTCTGCACTCTGCCTAGTTGGAGAGGAAGGTCTAACTGAAGTTTTGAGCATTTGCTACTGTCTCAATAGGTGGATCTTCTGTTAGGTCCTGGCTTCTCTTCATCTGTTATTTCTGGAGTATCTCGGCCTTCGTCTGGAGGAAGGTGACAGAAAGCATTCTGTTCCTGTAAAACGTTTGCTTGTCATCAGAGTGTGTACTGTTGAAACAGCTACTGCCTACGTTGCTCTGCCTCCTGAAAGTTAGCATTTTGGTGTGACTCAGTTATGAATAATGATGCAAACCACCCCTGCACATACACTCTCCCCACTGGAAAACCTGAGACATAACACAAATGTCTAGAGTTGTGAACACTCATACAGAGTACTTCAAATAATGTTAAAATTCAGTCACTTGTGAAGAGTGAGTAATAACAGAAATTTAGGGTTATATAAACTGGCTCTAATAAGATAATTCAGATTTCTATGCTACTTTACAGATTCACAATACAGCTTTCATATTTCTTTTCTCCTGGCCTTCTACAAATACCTTATAGAATATTTACTTACTACACATTTCTTAGAAAAAGAAAGTCAAGCTCAGCTGTTTTGTCCAGGATTTCAAAGCCTAAGAAAAGGCAGAAATATTAAATTCATGTTTCAAATTACAGGATTTTTTCCTGCTATCCCTGTTTTGAAGTATATTCTTTCCTGTGATACTGAGGTATAGAATAAGAAAAGAGATACCTAAAGTCTTTCAAAAGTTTAAGTCAAGAGGGACCACGAAAATGTTTCCCTTAGGAGACATTCACTTTTGTATTTCATTGTCATTGGGGAAGGCCATTCTATCCCCATGGCATGTCTTGTGCAAGGAAAATGTCCCCTTGACCATTCTGTAGAAAGCAGTTGAGCTAGCAGTTCTCAGAACCAAAATGCTTTCCTAAGTTAGGATACCTTGAAAATTTAAGAAAATCCTTGTAAATGATTCTTTTGATGATATTCTTTAAAATATATTCTCTGAATAAAAAGAAAATAGAGGGGGGCCACCTGGGTGGCTCAGTCATTTAAGTGTCTGACACTTGATATGAGCTCAGGTGGTGGTAGTGAGATCAAGCCCTGCATCAGGCTCTGCACTGAGCATGGAATCTGCTTGGGATTGTCTGTCTCACCCTCTCTCTCTGCCCTTCTCCTGCTCACTCTCTCTCTCTTTCTCAAAAAACAATGAGAAAGGGAATAAAGCTTGGACACATGGCACTGTTTTGTTTTCTAAGTATCATGATCCTGTATTCCAGAAGGTACTAGGCTCATTGGAAAGTTGCTGTGGAAAAAAAAAAAAAAAGTTGCTGTGAAATAGAGTGATTCTTGAATGATCGGGTATGGCAGATGTATGAGACTTTGTAGGCTGAATTATAAGGTCATTGCCTAATTGGGATTTATAGGACCAAGACCCAACCAAAGTCTTAAATTACTGTTTTGTTGGACAGAAGGTGAATGACTGTGTATCCAGTTAAGACCATCAGGGAATTTGAGGAGGCAGAAGGTAATGACTGTCATTAGAACCTGTTTGAAATATCAGTACAGAAATGGTTCTAGATGTATGAAAATGGGCTGAAAAATGAAGCAAGGTTGGCATTCCAAAAGGGCAATCTAAACTCACTGATTTTTTATTTCCTTTGCAAAACAATATACAAATGGTGAGAATGAGCAAAGCCACTGAATTGCCCCCATGTCAGAAGAAATTAGACAAAGCCATCAAAGGAATGAATGTCTATAGGAGAGAGCATCGGGTTGTGAGAAATTAATTAATGGAATATTTGTAGGCAAAAACACTTTTATTCTCAAAGTTCTTTCTAACTCTTAAATTTCAGAATTCTTTCTCACTTTCATGGCCAATGACTTTGCCAGTGCTGCCTGAATTGTGCCTTTGAGTAAGAAATGACAGAATTCAAATGAGAACATTAAAGCCTTTAAAATAAAACTGTCTAATAACCTTTGCTTATGGATCTAGTTTGAGTGGTAGGTGTGTGACCACTATTCTGCATGCATGGGGTCATCCAATGACTTCCAAAAATCTGAAGACATAGTTTCATTTGGCTTTTTAAGAATGAACACTGTCTTGTCACAGAACACTTGGGGAGTTCCCTTGCTCAGCAAGGCAACGAGATCTATGCATCTAGCTCTGCCTGTATGCATCTTTCTGGTCATTTGTCATCATTTATGTATTTCATATTAAGTAAAGAAAGAGAGTCATAGTAAATAATACCATCCATATTCCACATGTGGGTTTTATAGATTCACTTGTATCAATTAAATTAAATTTACACGTAATATTTTATTCTCATGTCATGCTGAGTATAAAAAAAGGTTATAGTGTTATGCTTGTTCCATAACTTCACAAATATCAAATTAATATTTAAAAAAATCTCTAGTGTGCTATCAATGGGTCATTTAAACCCCTCACTAGCTGTATGCATCTTTATGTCTAGATTATAGCAAATTTCACATTGTTTTTGAAAGTTTTTAATTGGTAATTAAATTTATAAGAATTACCAGTAATAAATGCCAAATGTCCTGAGATTTTTTTGATAAAATCTGTGTAGCCTCCAAAATCAAAATAAAAAAATCAATATTATTATGATTTCAAGTCATAATCTGAATCTAAATCCACCTGTAAAATTAATCTTCCCAGGTTGCATACTCAGAGGCTTTCTTGGAAATATGACTATGCAAATGCCATATGAATATAGATATAATTGACAACAGAAACACAGGAAATAATGTGAAAAAAACCTCCTTTTGTTCATAGTTAGAAGCTATATTCATTGTCATCTTTAAAAAGACAGTAAAATTGTTTGTCATTCAAACCAAATGCATTTGTTCCATTATCTATTAGTTTCTTTCTTTTCACACTGCTTGGACTGGAGACAGAGGAAACCAATGGGCTATAAAAAAATGCCATGGGAAAATAATTCTTGTGTGGTCTCTAGCAGAATTGAGAAATTAATGATAGATGCATGGGTTGCACATATAGTGCTTATGTGTACGAGAAAAGCTTTGAGCTAGCTTAAGTTTTAACACACTGTCCTTACCTATGTATGTTTGAGGGATGGGTATATGGGGTTTGAAAGATTTAGAAAATATGGTATTTTTCTTGTTTTTTGTGGACAAATGGAGATAAATGTTATTTGCCCCTATAATCCCAAAAGAATGTATTCTAATGATGTGGGAATAGTCATTGCCACTAAGGACGTTCTTAATGTTGGATCACGCCCCCTATAAGTCCTGAATATAATAAGTGGTTAATAATTGTCTTTTTCCATAAGGTGCCATGCTGCTACTGTTACTATCACACCTGTGTGTGTGTATCTGTGTGTGTCTGTGTCTGTATGTGTGTGTGTTTGAAGGTAAGTGATCCTGAGTTCTGGTTTATTGCCAAAGAAAGCAATGTGAACAGAAGTCACCTAAACAAAGAAAACTGCTACACAAGAAGGAGCCACATCTATAGAAAATATACAGGAAAACAGAAAAGTTGATATATGGCTCTTTCTCTTCTGTAACTCTACCTTGGACAGCTAATTTCAGTAAATGAAACTGTTGTTGTTACTACCATTTTTAGAGTGTCTTAAGTTGTCCTTGTTGTTTAGCATTTCAACAGCTGTGTTTTTGTATGTCCAGAATAAAAAGGCAAACCCACAGACACATAAACAAAACACACACACAGAGATTTATATATTTCATATGTGCATACACACATACATTTATGCGCATATTAAAAAATAGATTAAAATAAAGGAAGCCTTGAATGGTAAAAGAAAAATAAATGAACTTGTGTAAAATGTAACAAACTTACCTTTTCAAAATGTAATAGGCATATTTTTCAACTTCAGCTGAAGCCTTCCAACTGTCTTCCAGAACAGTCTTTCTGCAGTGTGGTGGGCTGCATAGTAAATGATATGGCAGCAGAACTCAACGCCAGTGATGGAATTTTGCAACCAGTGGATGCCCAAGAGGAGTGAGGCTCTCTCTATTGATTTGGAAGTAGATAACACCTGCTTTCCCCAACAGTCTTTGTTTTCCTCTCCTCCTCTCCTATCAATAATTGTCCCCGTATTCCCATCTTGCTGTTGCCTACCTTCCTGAGTGTCACTAATAAATGAGATTATTTATGGAATGCACTTAGCACTGCTTCTGGCTCCTTGTGAGCACTCAGTAAATATAAGCTACTATCATTGTTACACTTTGATCCTTTCCACATCCCCTTAATGTTTTTTAAAAAGGGCAAATAATTTAATCCTCATTTTATTAACAGAAAGATGAGACTAATGGAGGTGAGGAGGTTAGCTGACTGGTCTTAGGTCTCGGGATTAGTGAACAGCATTATAGGAACTTGAACTAAGAATAGCAGCCGTTTAGGCCAGAGCTTGTTCTTCTGTATCACACTTTTAAAATACTGAGATTCTTTTTCTTTCTGAACTACTCTCAAGAAAATAAAGAATATGTCTGTTCTGTCGTGTATCTTCTCCCTGATTTCAAACTCATGCCTTCTCTTAAAGGCCTTGCACTTACTTAATAATGTTAAATGCTTTTTACCTGAACTGACAGCCAATGTGCAGGTCTCAATAATTTCTATTGGTACCCTCAAACTGCTGTATATATTCAGTATATTCCATCAAGTACAACCGTATAAAGTGTCATAAAAAAAATCAGTAACTCTGACTTAATTTTTAGCTGATATCTATTGAGAATTTCAGCAATTAAAATACTTATAACATCATATGATAAAGTACATATAAAGAACTATGTGAGCATGTATGAAGAAGCAAAGAAATCTCCTGCCCCCCCCACCCCGGAAACTCAGGGAATGCCCCATTTGAATTAGGTATTAAATGATGGCTATACATTTGTCCAGTGGAGAAGGGCAGACAGAAACAATAGGTATACAGAAGCAATAGGCCTTTCAGACTAAGAGAAGCCATTTGAGGAAAGATATTATAGAGCAAGAGATGATGAGGATTGAGACTAAGGAAATGGCCCTGGAGGTGAGGAAGGGGAGACTAATGTCAGAAAAAATGTTGCTGGTATACTCAGCTGGGTTTAACACCTGATGGGATATACAGAGTAAGTGGTATGGAGGAAACAGAAAACTAGCTTAGATAGATGAGTAGGTAAGTGTTACCATAACCAAGTTAAAGAAGTATTATCAGGTACCTTTTTTGCCAAGAAAGATTATGTTTAGTTATAAGAATATAATCTCTTCATCTGTCATCTTTGGTATAGTAATAGTTCTGGTATTTTCCTATAAAGGTAGTTACAATGATCCTACCACCATATTTTAGTAGTTTATCTTACTAGATTGTGAGCTCCTTGAGGGCAAAGGCAGTAAAATTTATGTCATTAAATGCCCAGCACCTTAGTACCTGATGCAGAGTAGAACTCAACACATGTTTGATAAATTGGATCAAATTTAAATGTACTTTTGGCAATAGGGAAAAATGCCTAGAAAATTTTCTTGTCTCTGTTCTAATTCTTTGGTTAATCTCAGCCTTTTCATTTTGGCTCCTATGAGCTTTTTTCCATTGCTGCAAACACTTCTAGTTTACAAGAAAGATAAAAAAGAGAGTGAGTGAGAAAGAGGACGGGGCATTGCAGCATCTAGATTGAACTTCGTGGGTTTGCTTCTCATAATTTTCACCTTTGATGGGGAACTGTCCCAGATTTCATCCACCAGGCTAAGGTTCTGACATGGTACCTTCTTAAATCAAGCTTGAAGGGAAATTGATTGAAAAGAAAACACCATTATGGGAAAACAATTCATTCTCTTCCCCTTGACAGAAGGTAGACTTTTGTCTATATTGTAGAATAAATATTAGCTGGCTGATTGCTTTAAGATCTAGAAGTCTAGAGGAGTCATGATAGTTTTGCTCACTTTTTCAGGGAGATATCCTTCAATTTTAGAGACTTTTGATACAAACGTTATTAATTACATTTCAAAGAGTCATATTTTTTCTCCCTATGTGGTTATTTGTATTAACTAAACGTAAGTGTAGGAAAACTCATGCAAATGTTTCTGTATGTAGTTGTGTGTTTCTACTGAAGTGTATAATCCTCCAGACAGGGAATAAGCAGGTATTTTTAAATTTTTCTACTAAGGCCTTAAATATCACTTTTTTTTTGGTGTTTTCTGTGTTGAAATAAAATGATTTTGAACTCCCAAAAGTAGTTTGAAGGAAAAAAGGTAGAATAATGGCTACTTGATGCTTCTGGTGGTAGAAATCATTTCCTGATCATTTAGAAGAAGCCCATAAGATCTCTGCATTGTAAGACACTCATTCTTTCAGTTGACAAAGGTTAGATTTATTTTCTCTTGCAGAAATTTCAAACCAGTATCTCCTAGGGCAAAATCTAGCCCTGAAATTGCATGTTTTACCAACACTTAAATGACATTAGGTTGGGGCATGCCCTATCTAGTTCAACACAAGTCCCATCACCCCTATTGTATAATGCCTGGCCTGCTT